>NC_060153.1:4837120-4860043 GCF_021292245.1 Micropterus dolomieu | reverse complement strand
AAGATGAATGCGGCCAAGTACAGGGATATCCTGGACGAAAACCTTTTCCAGAGTGCTCTGGACCTCAGACTGGGCCGAAGGTTTACCTTCCAACAAGACAATGACCCTAAGCGCACCGCTAAAATAACGAAGGAGTGGCTTCACAACAACTCCGTGGCTGTTCTTGAATGGCCCAGCCAGAGCCCTGACTTAAACCCAATTGAGCATCTCTGGAGAGACCTGAAAATGGCTGTCCACCAACGTTTACCATCCAACCTGACAGAACTGGAGAGGATCTGCAAGGAGGAATGGCAGAGGATACCCAAATCCAGATGTGAAAAACTTGTTGCATCTTTCCCAAAACGACTCATGGCTGTATTAGATCAAAAGGGTGCTTCTACTAAATACTGAGCAAAGGGTCTGAATACTTATGACCATGTGATATTTCAGTTTTTCTTTTTTTTTATAAATTTGCAAAAATCTCGACATTTCAGTTTTTTTCTGTCAAGATGGGGTGCTGAGTGTACATTACTGAGAAATAAAATGAACTTTTTTGATTTTTGGAAAATGGCTGCAATGAAACAAAGAGTGAGAAATTTAAAGGGGTCTGAATACTTTCCGTACCCACTGTATATGCAGTTATATAATTTACTCTCTGTGTGCATCATTACTTGTAACTGGTCAACAAAGTTACACTGACGGTTTTAGTTGGCACATTTCTTGCTTTATATATATATATGATTCATATCTGCCTCTTCCATGACTTGTACTTCCCCCAGTGGACACTACTAAACCAATAAACATTAGGAAGCAGTGAGCATAAAAGTGTTTCCTCACAGTACTGTCCTGTGTACAATTGTTGCCTTAGACAGAGTGCAATGCAATTTTTGACTTCAAGCTGTAATGTCCTCAGCTGTCTTGTTGCAACTAACGCACTGTTTCGTCAGTAGCCTCAATTGGCTATCAGTACATTTTTAACAAATGTGTTTTTTCCAAACAACAAAATCAACACAGCAAAGCCACATCTTCTAGGCTTGGTGGAAGAAATGGCTGCATCACTGTGTGCCCTTTTTTTTTTAAACAAAAAATTAAACATGCGCTGCTATTAGTGCTGTTATTTCAGCATCTAGTCTAGGAGGGTCACAACCCTGTTTAATGTATTGAATTGTCTGTGGCTGAAACTTGTTCTGTGACAGGAGACCATACTTTTCAAAAAAGATTTTGTGTGGCTTTAACCTACAGCCTTGTCACAATGAGACACAACCAAGCATAAAGACTCGCATACAAGCCCTGACACAGTTAATCACTTGCACTTTAACTGCGTATAGTCATATCAGAACTAGAGTACAGTGATCATACAGGACTTCAGAGAAAGGCTTTACTTATCACATGATTCAGAGTTTATTGACTTAAGCTCTTGATAAAACAGGTGTTAATGTAGAGGAGGGTAAGTGATTTAGTCTTCAAATGGGTGACACATCCACAGTTTTCAGCTTGTTTTATGAATCACATCTAAAAACACTTTCAACTACACTTTAATTCATAGACAGTCATTTTAGATTGATATGTGAATGAAGTCAGATCAATTGTGCATGTGTCTGTGAAGGTTCTCAGTAATCCAGGCCATAGTTATTCAAAGAAGGTTACAATCAAAGGCAACTGGACTTGGTTCCTCATCCAAGAGACGTCTTCAGTTCTGACTAACTGGTAGGGAAACTCAGCTATTGAAGCTCTGTGGGGTCTTTGTCAAGATGATCGATACCGCTGGTTCGTTAGTGCTCCTGGATGTTACAACGACAGTTGTTATGATCGCTGGAGCCATCTGAGGCCAAGTCTGAATGACCATCGTTGGCATCCTCACATGAGGCAAAAAGTGAACAAACAAATGTTCACTCCTGGATGAGGTACGAAACGTCTTTGTATATCGTCAACCAATTCCAGTTTCCGTTGATTTTAACCTCCCTTAATAATTGTATAATAATATGTTAATTGTGCATGTGGTTGTGTGCTTAATGTACTTATGTGCATATCAAGGTAAATCCATCATACATCAAATTCAACAAATACTTTACTCTAAATGATCTGCTTTCATAACAGTTTATACTACAGTCACCAGAGTGCCTTTAAGAGGTGAATGGAAATAGACTGGAATGATAAAAATGCATTCATCATCAAGGATATTAATTAATCCGAAAAATATACAGAGATTAGAGTAAAGTCACACAAATTAGTCCTAGTCAAAAATGTTAGACTTTTATTCTAAAGTATAAGGTCATTATTGCATCATCTCTTGATGGCTGAGGAATTTAAACCATTAAATCTCAGGAAAATTTCCAGATACTTGCTAAAATTCTGCTTCTTAGGGCTGTCCCACAGTCAAATCGTCAAGTGCGCGAGGGCTCTCTCGCGGACATTTTGAGCCCTTTTATAGACCCTTTTCGTAAGTCCGCATTTCTGCAGACTTTGGCTGAGGGAATTGCTCACAGTTCATAGTGGTATGACGTGAAACACGGGGGTTATCAGGGGAAGCCCGGAAGCGAGAGAAGTATCCTGGCAAATCCGCATTATAAGAGAAGAATAAAACCGTAAACGAACAAGAATCGACACCTACGCTGCTGTTAATATTGTTGAAAGTTTTCTTAACTTAAGATGCACACACATGAAGTCAGAGGAATGCAATCACCTTATTACACACTTAGTTTATTCAACTATTTATTTTAGTATTTGCTTAATGATGCTATTTGACCAACAATAGTGTATTGATTAATTACAAATATATATATTGACATTTAGGCTACCTCTCCTCCACTCTGTAGGGCGAGAGCCTGCAGGACTTAAAAATGGCAAAAACATAAAATAAAAAGTATGCAACGTGTTTCAGCGTCGTCAAGGTAACGTGACGAAATATTTTCAACTTCAAAAAGGGGTCGGACTGCCAGAAAGGTTAAGAACCCCTGGCTTAGGTTTTAGGGAGGACATTGGGATTGGGCCAAACTTTTGCCAAAACAGCATCGAGCAAGAGATTCAAAGCAGTGAGACAGATGGTTTGTTCTTGGACTCAACCATCATTCTCATGTCCAAGAATATCCGCATGATCTTAGACTGACTGTGCTATCTATAATACTATGTAACACTGGAGAGGAAAGTGCATCAGTGTATTGCAGTTAAATAAATAAAGATCTTGATTTCTGTTCTGCTGTTTAGACAATATTTTCTCCATCAAGTCCTGGACAAAGAAGAAGTTTGCCTTTGATGACAGCCGCATTAATAAAGCCTTTGGGATCCCTGAGGACTTTGACTACATGGACTGACTGCCAGCTTTTAGACCATAGTTCATGGTCACAATAAGTGTTTAAGCCTCAGACTGAAGCCAGCATTCCCGGTCTCAGCAGTTCTAGTTTATGGTCCCTGTATTAGAGGTAAGATAAATGCACCAAGATTCAGATTTATGGGCTCCGGTGAGCTTGGAATAAGGATGAATATCAGTCATTTTGCTGCTGTGGAGGGACTTCATCAGATGTGTTGCTTTGGTGCAACCAGAGAAGAGAAGCACCGACCAGTAGTGCGATAACAACCTTTTGGGACACCTGTTTGCATGAAAACTGAGAACCCCAAGCTGATGATGGAAATTAATCAACACTTAACACATCTGTGTAGCCAGTGATCTAATTTATATGGTTTAAACAGATGGTTTGGAATCAAATGCTTGTGTACTTTTCCTTTATGTTTTCATATTTATTTTTGTTTGGGGGGTAAAAAAAACCTTGTAAGCAACAACTTCATTCAAATGAATTAAATTACAGAGGATATGTTATGTCTACAAGTGCTGTACATTTAATTTTTGCAGAACCTTATGTTTCAAATTAAAAGAGTTTTACAAGCTGTTTTCTGCAGTCATACTCTTTCCAAAGCTTAGTGTGCAGCATACATTTACACAAGCCCTCCCATCTTTTGTGCTTTCATTTCTTTAGAAATTACCCCTGCAACATTGCAAAATCTGTCACAAAAGTACAACTTTTTTTCAGCACTGCACACTCACTTTCTGGTTGAACAAAAAAAAAGGAACAATGTTGTCATGACACATCTAGAATGACTATTGTCCTGCTTATTGTCCTCCCTATTTCTCTGTCAAACCAAACGTAAAACAGGTAGTTGTGTGTTTACTCAGTGACCTAGTTGCCAATGTGTTGGGGTTTGTTCATTTAAATTTCAATTGCACTCCATGCTCATCTTACTCATCAGTTCTTTCCAGTAGATGAATGGTATGCAAACATATGGTTAGTTCTCTGTTGATTCATATCTTACCTTTTATTTATAATGTTGTATGTAAAGTTATTTTTGTCAGTAAGCCATTAAAGAGGAAAATGTTAGTATTAAGAGACAAATATGTGAACGATACGCATCCTTGCAAAAATACTGTAGCCTACTGATTAAAAGATTTGGCAGTTTCCTATTTATAACGCTTACTATTGTATACTATTGTAGTTATTTATACTAATAAGGATGGTCTGCCACTGAACGATGTGCTGATGCAAATGTCAGTGCTCTTACATGTTGTGTATTGTGGTGACCCTAAGCTCCTTATTATATGTGCACTGGTGACTAGCAACGCTGATCCAGAAAAATAAAACTATTCTAAATGCCTAGCTGCAGTTTTGTTTGGTAGAACTGACACACCCATAGAAGTAACCTGGGTGTATGTTCATGTGTGTACCTGCCCAACCTGTCTTAACTATGATTCATGAGTCTGACATGCTGACTGTTCAAGCACTCCTAAAGACGGTGCATATTTTTTACTCACTGTCACTAACTTAAAGACTAGAAGTGCAGCGTCTGGTTTATTATTTAACACTAAACTAATGCATACATCTTTACTAATTAAATAGTAAGTTAAAAGTACAATGTAAACAAAAACTACTTAAAGTATCAAAATTAAGTACTGGTTCTGCAGAAAAATTGCCCCAGTGACTGATATAAATCAAATAGTTTTCACCACTGAATGAGTGTACTGTTGGAGGAAGTATTCAGATCCTTTTGTAAAAGCAATCCTGAAAAATAAAAATATGCCGTTACAGGTAAAACACCTGCAGTGGAAATGTCACTTAAGTAAAAATATATGTAAGTAATAATGTATTATTAGCAAATTGTACTCTAGGAATTAAAAGTAAAAGTATGCATAATGCCCCTTGGGAGTATTTTACGGCTTATATATCCCATTATTAGATTATTATTACTGGTGTATTCAATTTTAGTATTCAGTATTTTAATGTTGTAGCTGGTGAAGATAATTGTAACTATTTTGTATATTGTACAGTAGTTTAATATATGATACGTAAAGAAACCAGTTACTACAGCTGTCAAAGGTAGTGGAGTGAAAAGTACAGTATTTCCCCATGAAATGTAGTGCAGAAGAGGTATAAAGAAGACTAAGATTGAAATTGTAAAGTACAAATACACATGTTTAGATTTGCACTACCGTAGGGTGCATTATGCATGCATATTTATCTGTATAATGCCTTTCTGACAACTGTGTTTGGTTTACCTTCAGCAACGGACACGTAAACAGACATGTTGCAAGCGTTGCCTGTACAATGCGTTTCAGGAGGCGGGGTGGGACAGAGGGAGGGAGCTGCGGCTTCTGCTGCTGTTCAGCGAGAGAAAGAAAGACCAGCAACGCAGCGAAACACAAGGTAGGCTGCTAGCTGAGAGGGCAGCATGGCGGGGCTACAGGACTTCCGACAAGGCAGCCACTGTCACAGGAAAACGTGGATCAATATACTACTAGGAATACTACAGTTACTTTTACCCTGCGTGCAGCACGGAGGGGCACAGCTGCAAGGTTTGTGCTCACCTTTATTTTCAGCTTCACAACCGCAACACGACCGTTGCAAAAATAAATGTGAAAATGTTAAGTTAGCTAGACTGACTTGACAACAAACGTTACACAGGGAAATGGGTGGCAGGCTAAATTGCCCAAACATATCAAAGTAAAATGGCTGGAAAATGATCTGAATGAAATGTAAAGTAAGTAGTGCATCAGGCATATATTGTTTTTGCCAACAGGGAAGAGGGTCGTAGCTAATGTTTTGTCAGTCTGCTAGTTTATGCTAGCTCCCAGTTCCCTGTGCTGTTTGGTTAAGCGAAACGATAACTTGTACGGGCAGGGAAGTAACGTCGTATCTGGATTTAAAAGGGACATTTGAGGGTTACTGTTGTCACTGTAAAAAATCTACAACATGTCGTGAACTAACCAAACACGGCTAAACAGTCGTGTGTACTGCAGTAGTAGGAGAGATGTTCCCCAAGTTCGTTAGCCCCCGAGCTAACCTTCCTGCTAGTCAAGCAGCTAGCAAACAGCCTTTGTCAGCCTGTCGAAGAGAAGTAATTTCCTCACTTGTCTGTGTGACTAACACCCACACCGTTTCAGTTTATTCCTTTGTAATAACTAGTAATAATAATGGATGGCTGTTTTAATTCTTTCGACTGCTTCAATGTGCTGTATTTTCAGCCGGGTATCATTTCCATGTTGCCCAATTTCCAACCCTAGCATCTCGCTGTTAATTTGATTTCTTGCTCCCACAAAGCTCTGAGTCAGTTGTCCACCAGCGTGGTCGAAGTCTGGCAACCGGAGGATGCAGACCCATTAGTCCCACTTCAGGTAATCACAATTTCTTTCTTGGGTGCGTTTCTATGGAGGAGAGAGTTATCTATGTGCAATAACACAAATCACCTAACGAGCTTTCAAATGCAGCCAGAGATGCACGAGCACGTGTGTGGTTAGTGCATGCCTATTGTTTTTAACTTGCAACTAGTTGAGTTGTGCATATTTATTTGTTTATGTGAGGAAACATCAATTATCATATACAACTTTGTGATCATACTGCTAAGCAGCTGAAATGTAATTATCTAGCTAGTATCCACAGTTAAATACTGAAATGAAACCAGAGCAGGCGACCACCTGCCATGTGGCTCCTCCTTATTTTCTTTTGTACATAGTGTCCATTATGAAGTTCAGTCAGTAGTACACATTGAGAGCAAATTATAATTGAGGCAGTCTCAGTACTACTGTATAGTTCTTTCCTGCATATTATTTTTGCGATTATTTCCTGCTCCTGTAGTTTGCATGGCATACTTGTTAGGATTTCTTTTAGGATATAAGTTTCACTTTTTTGAACATTTCAAAGTTGGAGGGTCATGGGGTGCCACAGTTATGTAATTATGGGGCAAGACCAGCACAAATAGCAGGAGTTCAGTGTTTACTGATAACCTGTCATGAGGTCACCAGCTGACTGTCATGTTACCTGAGGGGGGAGGGGGGGTGTGGCATTTTCTGCAGGTCTTTTGTAAACAGATGTGAATAGCATTGATAATGTGGTTGCCTTGAAAATAAGTAAAAATTATAATGCACATTGCACAAAAGTAGTTTTACTACATTAGGTAAAGTCTTTTTTTTTTTTTTTTTTTTAAGGATAATGCCTGTCTTTTTTAAAAAATTAATACACACATTAAATACTAATAATAAATAATAAAAATATACAAAAATATAAATAGTTGATTTTGTTGCTTTCGCAACACTTTTACCTTGTACTTGCAATCTGCACACTGCAATAACTACCACAGACCTGCTCAGCCCAGAGATAACACAGGAGGAGTTCATTCAACACTGGAGATAATTCTTGAGGTAGTTGAAAATATTTATTTTTTTAATTAGGATGGTTTAGAGAATGGGGGTATGTCAGTGTTTGGAAATATTTTTCCACTCATCTATTACCTTGCAGACCAATTGGCAGAATTGTTGATATTGTTAAGTGTCCTATTTAAATAGGCAGTGGTGAATGGAGAGACTGTCTCAGTTATATAGGCAATGAGAAATAGAGCATGACATGGGTGCCTTTCTTCTATATTCAAGTGCTGCTGGTGGTCAGCTGGTTAAGTAGCATGTAGTCTGTTGCTGCAGGCATTGAAGTGGTGATGCAGGAGATAACATTGTTATGTGCCATGATCAGATTTGGGCAGCATAGATCATATCAGATATTGTGTGCATAACTAGAGCTTGTAATTATTGCAGTTTTCATCTCATACATCCTACTTGCATTTTGTAAAACTTGACTTGTATTTTTGATTAATGATCATATATGTTTGGATTGACTGCTGGTCTAAATAGGTGGCCCCCAGTGATTATTAGACTAGTTGATCTCTTTCATCTACTATTTGTGTTTTGTATGCGGATCCTTGTCATGTTTAAAATCGCTGCAACTACAATCAAGTTCATTTACAAATGGTGCTGTTCCACTTTTGAATATTCCTCAAGCGTTAATGGCTCACCTGTTGCAACAAGCAGCCACATAATGTGTTCTGTCATCACTGTGGTTAATCAGCTGGAAACTATGTTTTGTCTCTTTCACTTAGAGTGGCAATCCTTAAGATTTCAGTCCTGGTTGGTACTTAATGGTGTTACATGGTGATACTTAATGGTGTTACAGCAAATGCAGTTTAATACTACAGGTCGCAGAATTCTGGGGGCAGCAAAACAAATTATTGCTGTTTTAATAGACATCAGGCTATAATTGACTATGTTCAGGCAACGGGTGTGCGACTATAGATAAAATCAGTATATCAACTTTTATATTGCAGTATAAATGATAAAGTAAATTATAAAAAAAATATCTTTACAAGTACTTGACACACTCTTAAAAGATTAAAAATATCGATAGAAATGTCTGTGGTTTTTTTGGCCATCCAGCAAATTAAATACCTGATAAATTATGCCATATCACATTGATTAAAAAATCCTAATAAAAATCCTGGAAATCCAATATTGCCATAAACCAGTCCCGCTCTTTGATTTGCTGCATTGCCTGCAAAGACATTTAAAGGGTAGTTGCTACCGGAGTAGAAATAATATGGTATTACCTAAGCTTTACTGGCTGACAAATCCTTATTGTCTCACATTATATAGTGTCACATCTCCAACCTTTGCTCAGACCAAAGCATAGACAATAGAGCAGCTGATGTTGCGCTTTTAAAGATGTCATTGTAGTACTATGCTCCTTGAGGTGTGTGTTTGGCTTGGTGCTTAACCAAGCTAGTTTGAAAATAGAGTGCAGGGGGAAAGATGGGATGGGGGATAATATGTCTTGACAGATCAGGATTCATAGTAGTGTTTCAGACAGCCACTATACTTACAAATGTCCTCCATTATTGTTGTTTTGTGGTGTGATCATGACGCCATGATGTAGCCATAAGGCCCCAGAGTGTTCCTATAGAAACTGTATGTTCTGCATTTGAAGAGACTAAAGCTTATCTCTGTAGGCCATGCATGGTGCACAAAACCTAATGCACTGTAGTTAAGTGTTTATACCGCTGAGTTGTAATTTCCGGTCATTTAAGTTCTTAATAAGCCTGATTCCATTAAAAGTAGATTTCCTCAGGTAATTGTCAAACTGAGCCTCATTTTGCAGACTAGCCTCAATTATGTACAACAGTGTAGAAGAACACCATTATCGTACAAATCAGGGTTGATCCAAGCCACGTCACTGTTACAGTCATCAGTCAGCTGGCAGTTAACTAGCAAGTGCACTGCTGGTCAATTTTCGACTCAAGAAGAATGAACTTAAAAAACACTCATGCTGTATGGCAGTAGTTGCACGTGTGCAAATGGTTCAGCATAACTTGATTTTCAGGAGTTATGGCAATTGTGTAAATGTCTGGAAGGATGCTTTACTCAGGAGGAAACATTTTATTCGTGCTGCTAAGTAAGATAAAGAACACTGGAGGGTCTTTGTTGGTGTTTTTTTGTTGGTTATTTTTTACATGAATAAATTAAATTTTCATCCATTGTAAGCAACAGTGCCATTAGATGATGGATGGATGTATAGATATTTTAGTAATCACTGCACCATAACTAACATAAAAACTATATAATGAACTAATGATTAAAAAAGACTAAGAACATAAAATATACTGTATATAGTGTCATAAAGTATCTAAGCGCTGGATCAAAGTCACTGATCTTGAGAAATTCTGTATTCATTCAGTTATCCTGGATGAGTGAGAACATGTAGTGGACATCGAACTGGATGTTCAAGCGGGATGTTGTTTTTATTCTGACAACTACAGTATACTCTGCCAACATTTGGCAGAAAATGCTGCCTGCTGTCTAACCCTCAGAGTCCGTGTGGAGAAGATGTAATGCCAGTTTTAATTTCCCTAGGCTGTTCCAGTTTTCTGCTTGGGTTTCTTTGTTTATTTACAGTGAAATTATATTTTATACAAAATAAAACCCATTGACATTTTCAAGAAATAAAATGCCGATGCAGAATGAAACTATATGAGCAGTTGGTGGTGTATCAAATGTGCATCAAACTTCTTGTCAAAATCATCACAGTAGCCAGAAGGCTGTTTGGCATACCAGTAGATTATCATCCCACAGAGCCTCCTGATATGGTTATTTCTAGGCCACAGCGTGAATGTAGAATAAATGGGCTGTGGTCTGCTGTTTGCACCATATTGACTAAAGAGTATTTTTGTATTTAATTTTTAGGTGGAGAAGGAACGAAGAAAAGATGGTCTTCCACTGGAAGACAGGTAAGCATTTTTGTTTGTTTATCTTGTGTGGGAACTGCATAAAACTGAAACTCTTCTGTGGGCTTTGTCACACATTTGTAATGTATTTGCACATTCATGACAGTCAGCAATTCCAGATGAAAAGGCGTAAAAGACATTTAAACCACCTTACTTTGCTAGATCAATCAGTGGTCAGAGAAAGTCACACATCTATTCAGCAATAAAAAAAAAAGAAGAAAAAAAAAAGGTTTATTTACAGTTGTGTGAAGTTGATGAGAAGTTTCCACCTGTTCACAAATGGCACTTTGGGAATTGGTAGAGACTTTCCACCAAGCCACATAATTACCGACAAACCCCAAACCAACACACAGATTGCATCATACTGAAATGTTTTCCCTTGTATAGTGTAGACTAAAATTATACTGTAAGACACAGAATGAAAGCAGGGCTGTGGCGTGGGTCTGGTTTGTGAACAGCCCAATGGAAAAAAAGAACCCTACCTCTGCATCACCAGAGGATGATTGTGTGCTGTAGTACAGACAAGAAGTGTTTTTGAAAGAAAGTGCTATTCCTCAAACTGTAAAGCACTGTTAAATGGTTTATTTGATATGCAGAATCAAACTGTAACTGCAGGGTGACGTGTTTATGTATTCACACAGACAAAGTACGTGGTGTGGTTTCAGTGTAAAAAGACTGACGGTTTCTAAAAGGGCTTTTAAAAGTCCTCCCCTGAATGCAGGCTATGTTGTTTATGTTGGTGAGTGAGGGGGGTATGTGACGGAGAGAGTTTGGGGGCGTGTGTTAGAGAGGCACAGAACCAAATTCCTGACTAATTTTAGAACTCCTTGAAAGAAAAAGGAGGGGAGGTCTGTCTTTCCCAGCTGTTTTTGTTCCTGCAGAAAATTGTTCAGAAAATAGATGTTTGCAGGAAAATATCAACAATTCATGGTATTATTTAGTAAGGGCTTGCTCAAAAAACAGAGCACTTTTTAGGCTAGTATTCCCCACTTACTGATGTCAAAAACATTTTTGGGGTCTCACATATATTCTAGCATTCATGCTTGCTTCTGCTTCTTGTTTATCTTTCTAGGGAAGCAATGTCAGAAATATAAAGAGCCCAGCCTGCCATACTGTATACTGAATAAACTGGCTCAGTATGTTCCCCACACTGAAGTGTTGTACCTTAACACATAATGTACAGTTTGGCTGACTTGTCTCTGCAAGATGTTTGTATTGCTCTGCATAATTTTAATGCTACCTTACTTTTGAGTTATTGCAATACCATGATATTGTTTAATAACATGACGCAGCTGTGGCAATAATATGGAATCAGTTTGATGTCCAAATTCAAAGGGTTTGGCTAATGCAGCCTAGCAAAAATTGTCCATCTATCCATTGTCAACTGCTTATCCTGCATACAGGGTGGCAGGGATTGCCTGTGTGTGTGATATGACTGAAATCTCATATACTGATATTAGTAACTTCATATCCCAATAAGGATACATATCCCGATACGGAATGTTTTTTTAAATGCAATGAAATTTCATGAGCTACTGTTAGAATTTCCACCTAGTAGTGTTGTTTGGCTCGTCCATACAATAGATTTCTCTCTTATGTATGAGCTCCTCGTTTTTGCTTGCATGGTCGGAGTACTCCTTTTCACTATTACCCATTTCTGAGTAAACTTTACTGTCCTCCACATTTGTTTATTCTGAATGCGTCGAATATCCAACTTAAAACTAACTTCACCGCGGTGCAAATCTTCGTCCCCGTGAAAATATTACTGTAATGTGTGGAATTTGCGATACAATGAAATAAAGAGCATAATTGTAAACCAAAACAAACAGAAGTAGGAGGACATTAAGTACCACAATCTTTATGATTCATCTGATAAGTCGATTGTGGATGCCTGAGATTGCCCACCCCTACTCTCTGGTATTGGTATTGCAATATATATACATTTTCTGTGGTAAAAGTATGCTTAAGAAGCATGCCACCATTTTTACATGTAAAGGTCATCCTACCAATTGTGAGGAATTAGCGTACTTGTCAGCCTGTTTAAACAGTTGTTTAATGTCTTCAGTGGCTCTGTAGGGAGCTTTCCTAAGTCTAAATAGAATAACCCTGATGGCATCATATTATTAGCTGAACTTTGGTCTTGGGGACTACAAACCAAAAGCCTGGATTACAAACTTGGGGTACGGAGTTCAGTAGGGCTGAAACGATTCATGGATAAAATCAATTACTAAAATGTATTGACGCAAATTCTTTGCATCGAGGCTTAGTTTAATCCATATAACTACATAGCACACTGTTACTGTCGCACGTCACGCTTACGCTCTGAACACGACGTGATTATGATGGAGCTGTTTGCAAAGTGGAGGAAGAGAGAGAAAATAGTGAGGGACTAACAAAGTATGGGATTATTTCAAGCTAAAGAAAACAACTCTGTAATGTCACAGTCCATCCACCGTAAAACAAAACTTATGTCGCCTCAGCAACAGCACGACAGCACCTGATCAGAAAGCACCCGGTGTTCTGCCAGCGGACCAGAGAGTTCAGAGATGTGGTCGTTTACTAGCCAGGGTTGATCTAATGGAAAGATAGTATCAAGTTGCATTATGGGAATTGTAGGATTCAGTATTTTTGGAGCTTGGCCCATTCTAGGGTCCAAAAGTAAGGCTATCTAGGCCTTTGTTCCTTCAATTTTGAAGTTTCTGTTTCTTGTGAGTCACCCAAATCTTTGGGTGCAATGATAAATATTCCTTTGAGTACTCCTTTAAAGTAACTAGCTTTCAGTCTTGATATGAAGTTCAACTGAAGAGTGTGGGAATATGGCTATTTTTAAGTCCAGGGAAGTGAGAGGCAAAGGAGCCTTCGAAGTGCTGGTTGACCTCAACCTCCAGAGCTGTGTGCTGTGAGGCCTCTCATGCCTGGGTTATCAGGCACTTGGCAGGCCTGCCATCACTCTGTCCCAGCCTAAAGAGCAAAGCAGACTGCAGATACAGAGGTTAATGAGTCAAGATGTCTGACTGCCTGAGTCTACCACAGTCATTTCTTTCTGTCTGTTGATTTAAAATATATCATCCTCACATAAACACACACTTCAATGTAGGATAGTTGAATTTAACTGTTACTCTTATTGTTTACCTGTCTTCTACAAACGTTTGCGAACACCTGTTGACCTAAACTCTCCACTGGTCCTAACCTCTCCCCTGGAGCATGGCTGAGGTCACTAACATTGAATTTATTTGAGTTAGATCCAGGGGATCAAATAGCACCAAACATAACTTGTTATTTTTGTACTGTGGCAGTGGACAGAACCCTTGGACTACATCTCAGTGGTACGCTTGTTGAGAGGCTGAGTTTTTCTTTAAGACCAGCTGCTGTTGAATCCAGAGAAAATACTAACTTACTAATACATATGACGAGGTAAATGCCCTCCTCTGCCTTTAAAGAAATACATAGGAACCTGACACGACATGATAACCTGATGCTACAACCCTTAAAAAGAGTGCAGCATGTATACCACTTTGCATTTTAACACTGAATCTGGCTTTTGCATATTGAAACTAATTAGTTTTATACCTGCATTAATCAGCATATGTACATTGTAATTAGGTAGCGCTTATCTAAAAATTGTCTTTTACAACTGTGTTTTATTGCAGATAATAATAGTAATCTGCTTTTAATTAGATCAATTGCTTTGTGTTGTTGAAACTGCTGACCTTTCAAACGATGCATGATCTAAATGAACAGTCTGCCATCACACAAGACTCCTCTGCAGAGGCAGACGACCTCATTTCCTCTCCACATTTGACCTCTCATATGCTCACCAACACACACAGCCTTTCCGCTCTAACTATCACTGTTTGAAGTTATACTGTTTTGACAAGCTATGAATTAACAAACAATTATCTAAAACTGCAGAGAGAGTGGGAGAGATAAGCACTTCTTATGTAATAAAGGGGAAAGTGCCCCTCTTAAGTCAGTCCCCACTACAAGCTTATTTGTTGTTCTTTGTGTTATAGTATTTGGTATAATGGACTAAATCTACAGCTGGGGAAAAATAAGGGAATTATTGTAATTTCACAAGTGGTAGACCATGAGTCAGTATGACGGAATGAATATAAAAGGTTGCTTGGTGATTTCGTCTTTGTCAGTGCTATTCTCATTTCTGTTGTTTCAGCAATGACCCCTTTTCTTTTTTGCTTCCTGTTCAATTGACTACACGAGCTGCATCTCAGCATGTGATCCAGTTCAGCAGAGCTATATATGTGGAGCTGGATGTAAAATAAAATGCAACCCGCAAACTTTTTTTTTAGCTTTCTTCTGCAGAAATAGCTCTTCTCTGACATCTCAGTCACCAGTAGTTGATATTTTCTCTTATTCTCTCTTAGCCAGTTGTAGTCATACATAATTCATTGTGCTTTATGAATCCAATTTTTCAACAGTATGTCAAGGTTGTAATTGTGTCTCCCAGTAGTAGAATATAAGCAGTGTACTGGTAAGCACTAATCTCACAGAGACACAAAACAGAAGATCATTGTCTTACGGCACTCTCAGATCTTTCTGTAAACTGTGGCTGTCCCCAATGTCAACAGATTATACAGAGATCAGTCTGATTTCCAGCACATTAACTTCACACTAGGCTGGCCTAAATTTATATTGACTGTTATCAAGCTGTAGTCTATAATGGAATTCATACAAACAAATTTTTATATGTAGGAATGTTTATTTTTAGGGAAAAGGGTGGGGAACATCTTCAAATATTTTAAATGAGATTGGCAAATTAGATTGCAGCCTTAACGGGAAGCTATCCACTCAGAACATTTCCTTACATTTGCATTTATTATAAAACCTTGTATTTACTCTTCCATGTTGTGTATACATGTTCATTGGAAGTCTATACAGCACCTTCTGTTTTCAGCAGAGGCTAAATCACTCAGGAATCATCATTTTGTGGAAATCATGAATCCAGTCTTGGTTCCTTATTTTTTTTATATATTTCTTTAAAACGAGATGTTAAAGCAGCTTGACCGGGAGTCCTGGTCTTTTTTGTTTCAGAGTCATGCAAATGCCACAGCTGCTTCCCATTATTGGAGTTGCTTTATGATTCCCAGCAGCAGGATAATGTGTCAGCAATCATTTATAGTGACAGTATCTCACAACAAAACCCCTATGTTTCCTTTTTCATGTTGGCACCGAAACAATATTCAAATAAAGTTTTTTTTATGAGGCATGTTGGCAAATTTAAAAGTATTTTCCAGCTTGTACATGTATCTGCTCAATAAGACATTCATTGTATTCAAAAAAATTTTTTTTTTAAATGCATGGTTTTAAAATGACCACAAGAAGAAATTGGTTCAGTAATCTGTACAGGTGAGAAGGTTTTTTTTTTTTATTATTATTTTTTTTTAAGACAATTGTTAACAACAGACAGCAAGATGATAAGTAGCTGTCAGGAAGAAAGCATATTTAGCCAGGGTTGTGTAATGTAAAAAAGTGAGTTCCCATTTTTTATTACTGATTTAATGTTTTGAAATAATGCAAGCTTGCAAGGCTAAGCCTGCACATTTTCTGTTACCAAATGCACAACAGAAGTTTTGTGTTTTATTATAAAGTTTTGAAGACATTGTTTATAAAGATTCTATTTGTGCATCACTGTCTAAAGACGGTGACGGTTGGCCAGCCAATCTGTTCATCCGTCTGTCTTGATATTAATGCATTTCCTCTGAAAGCCGAACACTTATTCAGGCAAACCAGCCTTTTAATAAATGCCAATAAGGCATCAAAACCGCCATGCACAATGTTTTCTAAAATAAGCCTCAATAAGGCTTGTTGTGTGTCGGTGCTGGTTGGTGCACTAGATTAGTGCTAAAATCATTAATCGATTAGGCTAGTTAATTGACAGCAAATGAATCAGAAACTGTTTCAGTTATCATTTTAGTACTTTTTTCAGTAAAAAATGCATACTCAAAATTTAATCTTCTCAGATGTGAGGATTTGCTGCTTTTCTTTGAAATATGTGATAATAAACTGAGGGTTTGGGGGTTTAGGGTTGATGAGTGATGCTTCGGTGTTTTGATGTATTCTTGAATTTGGCAATAGCTTGTATTTTCTGAGCTGGTGTTGCTGTCATTGGGACAAGGAGCAATTTTAATCTTCAGGTGAAGATTAGAGTTAAATAACACACACACGACTCTTGAATCCAGCGCAGCACTCATGAAAACATACAGAAAAGTGACTTCCCTAAACATGGCTGCATCACTAGCATTTACAGTATTTTGCAGGGGTGATCTACTTGAACTGTAGTCCTTCCACTTACTTGCTTCTGTTGGTCAACAGCTGTGAGTCTTCTGTTAACGGGGCTCTATTTTGCTTTCATACATGCATGCACAACTACAATGCAGCTGCTGCTTCCAGGCACCCATTCCCAGAGCTCATTAGCACAGGATGTCTCTCTCTCTCTCTCACACACACACACACACACACACACACACACACACCGTCACCAATAAAAACACAGTGGAGCTCCAAAAGGAGCTGTTGGAGAAGAGTTTCCTGTTTTAACACTGACTTGTGGTTAGTTGCTTGTATTCAGCATTGCTTACATGCTTTGTAAAGCAGCATAGAATCTAGATGTACCTGAGGTGTTGGAAGTCTTTATATGACATTGATATGGAGCTGTTATGGGTTAAGAACATTTCATTTTCAGGCTGCGTGGCTTTCTATAGAGTGTGTACAGTACTTGAAGTGGGACAAAAGAAATGTAGATTTTGATTTCTTGTGATACATTGTAGGTAGACTCACTGGTACCAGAACTGGTCATGCTATCGCATTCATACAAATTTTGTTAAAAATCTTCGACTTATGTACCCAGTATCAAAATATACTGTGGTCATTGTTCATCCTTATGTAAAATTCAACCTAGGAATATATACATCAAAAAATGTTATCAGGGTAGTAAGAGAAAATCCATCCATCCATCGCCAACCGCTTATCCTGCGACCTGCGTACAGAGAAAATAAATTACTTTATTTATTTAGGTTCATAATCTAGTCTGGAGAGGGGTGTCGCACAATGTTTTTAAGGTCTTCTTTGTAGTAAACGCCCATTGAATGGAGTCTCTGAACTCTTAAAATTCATTCAAATACAGATTTAGCTGGAAGTGTGCAACTGTTTCCAAACACATGTACTCTACTTACATGGAGTACTGTGTAATATTGTTGGGTTGTATGATTGTGATTTGTCAAAAGTATAGTTATCTAACTAAACGAAGCCATGTATTTTCTAGTTCCAACCTTAAGTGGAGTGTGCAATTATTTTCATATGTAAAGGCTTTATTTAAAAATGTGATTCATACTTGCCTTTGGGTGAATGTCATCCTTTTTATGTGCCGGCAAGATTCTAGTCCCTTTTGTTAGGCAGGGAAGTGAGTGGTTTGTGAAGCAGCCTGGGGCATTAAAAGGTTTGACTGTAAATTCATCTTGGTGGACCATCACATGCTCTGTTAGAAAGGGAACACAATGTTTCTGTCTTAAATTAGCAACTTCTGATATTAAAAACAAACAGATGTTTTTCTTCTCATGTCTTACGTTTTCAATGAAACTGATTAGATTCAAGTTCTATTCTTCGGCCTTATGTTTTCTTTCTCTTGTGCTTCCCTTCTCTCCACCAGCTCCTCTCCATATACACGGGAGAATGGGAGGCCCTTGCATTTTCAGCCCCCAGCGTTGGAATTTGGGACGCAGTAAGTATTTCTCTCACTTCCTAGTTCAATATGACGTGCCTCAACAAGCATAGATGTTGTTCATTTTGTGCTGAAAATGGTGAAACACATTACTGCACGCCCAATATCAAAATCTACTTCATTTCGCCATCTCTGTCATGATGTGGAAAACTCCACTGACCAAATTTAACCTGAGTTAAAATAAAACTGTGGCGTCATAGCAAGTGACCTGTCGCAGTGATGAATGCTACAGAAGGGGGAGATTTCATAAAGCGGGGGGCCCTACAACCTTAAAGAGCAGATAGGATACCCAAGTATGGCAGTAAGCTCCTGTTCCCAGCATCCAGACGCATACTGGAGAGGGTTGACCCCAGTCAAAAGGGTTAAGTACTTTCCTGTTTGCGTCTGTACTCCCAAAGCACCCAGAATATCAGATGTAATGTTGTGGTTGGACAGCAGTCTCAAATACTCCTGTTAAAAGCAAACAGTCACAAGCTGCATCTGTTTTGTAGTATTTTGCGTCATACATGTGGAAAGCAGAAATCCCACAAAAATTTAAAAAATGCATCTAAAGTTTGGACACTGAAGATATTGCTTCAGGAAACTTGTAGTTTCCTTTTTTTCTGTGTTAACGATGAGAATAGTTGTAATTATAATCAGTTACACCAGTAGTATTGACTGGTAAGTAAACCTGAAGATGTAACTAAAGAGTGTTAAAGCTGTCGGAAAACTTGGGCATTGCAAAAACAATGACCCAGCTACAGGAAATAAGAAACAAATTAAGTAGATGTTAAAAGATAATTATACAGCTGATGCATGCAACCAAACAAGACAAAAATAAAGCCGAATGAGAAGGACTGCAATGTTCGACTGAACCGCAAAAGACCAGACACACCACTTAATATGTGTTATGGTTTGAGCGTGCTTGGCTGTCTGGCTTCCTGGTTGCTGTTTATTGACAATTTTACAGACAATATTTGCAGCAGACTGTGTTTTGATGTGGTTAGGAAGATCCTGTCTGCCCATGTCCAAAAACCTGTTAGTGCTTATTATGCAGAATGGAGTGTGACAATTAATCCTGCCCACTTGTCCAGGTCGGTAGCTGGAAAGAAAAAGTAGAAACGATTTGATTAGACCACTCTCACTGCCCCGTTTTTAAGTTCTGTTGGGAATGCTTAAAGTGAAAGTAAAGTTAAATTCTCGCTGACAAACAGGAAGTGAAAGATGGCTGAAGATTTCAAGAAAGTGCCAGTGATATGTTGAAGTAATTTGAAGTTTTTCCTGTGTTTTACTCACCTGAAATTGGCCGACTAAATCACAAGAAAATATTTATATTTAATATATTCTTTATTTTGCCGTTTTCAAAATTAAAGTCAAGCTGAAATTTAGATACTTTATTGGTAATATTTCTGATAGGGATTATTTTCATTGTGGATTAATCTGTCAATTATTTTGTTGATTAACCAATTATTTGTTTGGTCCATAAAATGTAAGATAATGTTGACAAATCAGGACCAGTGTTTACCAAAGCTCAAGATGATGTCCTCAAATGTCTTGTTTTATCCACAACCCAAAGAAATTCAGTCTACTGTCTACTTTTTCTTAAATGACTCAAGCCGATTAATAAATTATCAAAATAGTTGGCAATTAATTTAATAGTTGACAAATAATCGATTAATCGTTGCAGCTTTAACTTCTATGCCATTTATGTCAAATGTCTCTATAGTGCATGGTGAACAAACAGTGTAGCGAAATGGGATGTGCAATAAAGGTGAAAATTCAAACTGTAAAAAATGTTTTTTTATGATACACTGTTCCTTTCCCAAAATGAAACAAAGCGGTAAAAATGCTAGCTTTGTATTCATGAGCTTCCTCTGCAGAGAGAAACACACTCGTACATACAGACCACCATTGACTCCACACTAATTGAATCAGCGTTTCTCCTCAACCAAATTCCATGTGCTGCTTGGTGTTTCACTGTGTCCACTTCTGTTTAAGCACAGCACACTGGCCATTGACCTGATCTTGCATATGCATAGCTTCTCTGCATTGACTGAATGGAGAAGGGAAGACTGTGTAGGTACAGTTTGTAATATCTGCAACAGGTGGTCCAGGTTAGAATTGTCCAGTGATGGCTTAGCATCTTGATATCATTGCTGATATAGACATATATGACAAATATCAAAGGACACAAATTGTCTTTCCCATGACAATGAAGAAATCCATTGGGTTTCATGTCAAAATGCTGTTTTTGTCCTTGAATATCTTTTTGAAAGTGATCAGATTGTACTGGGTGCTAACCAAGTGTTTGCTGTCACAATAGTAAACATGTAGCAGCAAAATGTTGCATACAAGTTGTCGGTCAACATTTGATTGCTAGACTAGCTGTAGAGTAAAGGTGCAGATTAGAATATTTCTTCTGATAGTACTTCCACTAGCTTGTTGTTAAATTCCAAAAATAGTTCCTGCTGCTACGCTGCCAGTTTTGTGTTGTGGCAGCAGTGTCCATGAAGCATTTGCAGACAACGTTTTGACCATTCTCTGTGTGCAGGGTGCATTCTTCCAAGTATTTTTAAAGTCTGGTATTTGCCACTAATGGAAAATCTAGATCAGCACTTAAAAATTCCAGTAACCTCCAAAATGGTCTGTATGTTTTATAGATTATGTAGTTTATAGTGTGTAGTGTCTGTGTTATGATTGACACAACAGGATCATTTATTTTAATTAATTGAACATAAAGCATGAAAATGTCAAATAATTGTGTTTGTGTTGACCCATCACAAACGCACCAAGTGACAACTTTACAATGTAATGCAATATAACAACAACATAAACTGTGGCGTCGGACTATAAAATAACATAAAGATGAACCAGCACCTCTATGGCACATACGCCATTAACACTGAACAATAAAAGCTTCAAAGTGGTAGTATGTGTTGCAGGGCTACACTGTTGGATTGCAGTGTATTGTAAAGTTGCTGTTATTGTAACTACTCCCTGTATATCCAAAGGAATAAAACTGGAATTACATTAAGCCATGCATATACTTTGATCTAAGGTTATTATATAAGGTTATCTGTAAGACCCAGTCAACTTGTAATTTAACCCGCATGAAAGTACCTCTCATCCCACCTCAGTCAGCCATACATGATTAATAAAATGTCCTTCATGAATATTGGTGCACATTTAAATGACCTTATTATATTCCGATGGTGTGAGAACACACAAGCATATGCACATATGAGCATAAGCTTATAAACAGAGATTTGTATTTTAATTCAATTGGAAATTTAATTAAAATATAAATCTAATTAACTTGTTGTGGAAAGGGAGGGGTAAGCAGTATTAATTGCTGCTTAGTTTGGATGTCAGCAAACATGTTGAGTGGTGACATGCCACTGTAATAGATAATAGCAGAAGTGGCCAAAGCCAGAGAGCTAATCTTTGTGCTGATGTAACCAAAAGCTTTTTCATGGCCTTCCTTATGTCCTTATTTGTAGATGTGGCTGTATTGACAGAATGCAAAACACTAGTTGTTCTGTGACTCCTATGATGCATTGGTGTGACTGAATTACTAGGCTAATCTCTTGTAAACTTGCAAATATGGACACATGGTGGATTAAACTTTTATCTTATCTTTTTTATAAATGCAAATTTTTGAATTTGTTTCTACATAATGTGACCCAAAGATTACAGCTGTTTGTTCACTTTAATTGCTGTGTTACACATGGCACCGTATCTGAAGAAGAAAAAATATTCTTGTTTAGTGTTTTATGTAAAACCTTAAAGAGACACACACACACATTTATAATGCTGTTCTGTCTGACTTTACAGGCCGCTGGGGCTGGCGAGAGCTGAAACCATATATATACTTAACCCCAGCCAGGAAGTTCCTGTGACACTGCTGTCAATGTTTACATCCAGCAGGCTTTTTTACATACCTTTCTTTCACAGAAGAGTAAGTCTGTATGTGTGCAAGTGTGTGTACACGTTTAGCTGCACAATATATTCACAAGTAATTGTTAGTAGTTAATAATGTTCTCAATTGTGCGTCTTGTTCTTTGTAGAAATGTCTAAAATAACTCATCGTGTTTCCTGTCTGTCCTAGGTGATCCCACCCAGAGGAAAGGCATCTTTTAAACTAATTTTCCTCCCGTCTGAGGAGGGCAATGTAGAAAACACATTATTTATAAACACTTCGGCCCATGGGCTGCTGTCATACCAGGTCAGTTCCATTAATACAACTCCTGCTGGATAGTCTCAGACTGTGTTCTTTTGGGATAGTGGTGAAATCCCATATCTTAATCTCCAGATATCAGAGTGAAATATGCTCACATGTTGGTTGTGTTTGAGTTTACAAAACTTTGTTTTTTCATTAAAAGAAAATGTGTGATCAAAAAATAGCACCAGATGGGTTTAAGACTGCTGCTCAGAACGTAGCCAGCATGCACCATGTTTGTGTTCACTATTCATCCCACATGCACATGCTCATAAACAAAGGAAGTCTAAAACCCTGATTGTTATAATAGAAAATAATATTCGACTTCTGCTTTAAATTAGCTTTCTAAAACTGCTGTTGATCTCAAATTGCACAATCTGGTCCTGGAAAGTAAAAACTGTCCCAGTTAAACAAGTAGAAACTATAC
>NC_060153.1:4803277-4837020 GCF_021292245.1 Micropterus dolomieu | reverse complement strand
ACACAAGCATATGCACATATGAGCATAAGCTTATAAACAGAGATTTGTATTTTAATTCAATTGGAAATTTAATTAAAATATAAATCTAATTAACTTGTTGTGGAAAGGGAGGGGTAAGCAGTATTAATTGCTGCTTAGTTTGGATGTCAGCAAACATGTTGAGTGGTGACATGCCACTGTAATAGATAATAGCAGAAGTGGCCAAAGCCAGAGAGCTAATCTTTGTGCTGATGTAACCAAAAGCTTTTTCATGGCCTTCCTTATGTCCTTATTTGTAGATGTGGCTGTATTGACAGAATGCAAAACACTAGTTGTTCTGTGACTCCTATGATGCATTGGTGTGACTGAATTACTAGGCTAATCTCTTGTAAACTTGCAAATATGGACACATGGTGGATTAAACTTTTATCTTATCTTTTTTATAAATGCAAATTTTTGAATTTGTTTCTACATAATGTGACCCAAAGATTACAGCTGTTGGTTCACTTTAATTGCTGTGTTACACATGGCACCGTATCTGAAGAAGAAAAAATATTCTTGTTTAGTGTTTTATGTAAAACCTTAAACTTATGACCATGTGGAGAAATGTAGCTTATATAATGTGACATGTAAAATGAACAGCTAAATGTCCCAATTAAATTTGACTATTAAATGATACATTTTTAAAATTAACATTAACCACCACAGCCACTCCAATCCTAATGGCTTAAATAATCAGCCAAAGGATTTAATGAAATCGTCTCTAGAGTTGTGAATGAATTTGGTGCCCTTACAATATGGGCACTGACTTTCTCAGTTGGCTGTGGTGCTCTATCGGTAAAGGCTTGATCGAGAGAGAGAGAGAGACACACACACATTTATAATGCTGTTCTGTCTGACTTTACAGGCCGCTGGGGCTGGCGAGAGCTGAAACCATATATATACTTAACCCCAGCCAGGAAGTTCCTGTGACACTGCTGTCAATGTTTACATCCAGCAGGCATTTTTACATACCTTTCTTTCACAGAAGAGTAAGTCTGTATGTGTGCAAGTGTGTGTACACGTTTAGCTGCACAATATATTCACAAGTAATTGTTAGTAGTTAATAATGTTCTCAATTGTGCGTCTTGTTCTTTGTAGAAATGTCTAAAATAACTCATCGTGTTTCCTGTCTGTCCTAGGTGATCCCACCCAGAGGAAAGGCATCTTTTAAACTAATTTTCCTCCCGTCTGAGGAGGGCAATGTAGAAAACACATTATTTATAAACACTTCGGCCCATGGGCTGCTGTCATACCAGGTCAGTTCCATTAATACAACTCCTGCTGGATAGTCTCAGACTGTGTTCTTTTGGGATAGTGGTGAAATCCCATATCTTAATCTCCAGATATCAGAGTGAAATATGCTCACATGTTGGTTGTGTTTGAGTTTACAAAACTTTGTTTTTTCATTAAAAGAAAATGTGTGATCAAAAAATAGCACCAGATGGGTTTAAGACTGCTGCTCAGAACGTAGCCAGCATGCACCATGTTTGTGTTCACTATTCATCCCACATGCACATGCTCATAAACAAAGGAAGTCTAAAACCCTGATTGTTATAATAGAAAATAATATTCGACTTCTGCTTTAAATTAGCTTTCTAAAACTGCTGTTGATCTCAAATTGCACAATCTGGTCCTGGAAAGTAAAAACTGTCCCAGTTAAACAAGTAGAAACTATACTGAAAAGTCACCATAGTTTCACACAACCGGTGCTTTTATTCTTCTTATAACAATTTAAATGTTGCTGCTTTTACTTCCACTTATTAAACCCATGTATGTATACTTTGTTTTTAGAATAATAAGAATACAGTCTGGAAATTCGCATGTTTGAAACTGCTGTATCCTCCAGGCTTATTTGCACTTCAGTCCCCGAGTCTGTCTTGTTATTCCATCCTAACTGGTTGTGCCACCACTTAAAGAGGTGGTATTATGCTCATTTTCAGGTTCAAAATCTTAATTAGGTGTTGTACCAGAACAGGTTTACATGGTTTAATTTTCAAAAAACACCATATTTTTTCTCATTCTGCACATTGCTGCAGCTCCTCTTTTCACCCTGTGTGTTGAAGGCTCCGCTCTTGAGCTATAGAGTGATGCATCTTACTTGTACAAAATCTTTGTTGGGAGTTGCACATGCGCAGTTCCCAGGTAAGAACTACTAGCCAATCAGAAGCAGAGAAGGGCGGGTCGTAACAAACAAGGTAGTGTGATCCAAATCATGCAGGGCTGGCGCAGCACAAGGTGAAATTAATGTGGACAGCAGAGATGGAGGATCAGCTTGTAGATTTGTAGCAACAGCACGAATGTTTGTTCAACGTCGCAATTTCTTCCTGCATATCACGTGTTCACAGTCTAGACTTAGGTTGAAAATCTGTTTGTGTGTGGTGTGCTGTCTTTGTCACATCATGGCACACCACACACTATAGCAGCAAAACGGTAAAATCTAGGATTTTTTTCTCCTCATGTTTGTGGTCTATCACATCTTGAAAATCTTGATGTAAAGAAGATGTAAAAAATCCTTTGGTGTGTACCCAGCATAATAAGTTGTACTTCGTGTCTCAGATTTCATAGAGCAAATACTAGTTACCTATACAGATTTACTCCCAATTAAAATATCTGTATTATGTTTTTGTTGTGAATTTAGCCCATCTCACATTAAACCTGCACCACTGTGGTTCTCACATGTAGCTTACTAACTACAAACAAACAGCCACTTGCAGACTCCCATGCACTGCCTGCAACAGTGCCACTCCCTTCATGTGCTTCAGAGCCATGCAAATGTTTGCCAGTGAGCCCAACAACACAAAACTTTTTTTCCCCAAACATGTGTCTGTTGACTTTGTTTTGTTCTTTCACCAAGAAGAAGATGAATACAAATGCATTTATTTGGAAAATTCTGCATCCTTTGTGGTGCTACATTATTAGCAACATAACGTCTTTTTCTTTATTCATAATCACAAAACATCATCTGCTCAAGTGATCATTTCAGGCCCACTAAATGACACTACTCCTTTGTTTGCTTGTAGACTGCCTCGTCTTAATATATAGTAATGCACATTGTGTTGAGAATCCTTTTATAAATGTTTATAACTGTTCCTTTTCTAGGTATTTGGTGTGGGAGTTCACCAGGGTCCATTAAAGTCTGTCCAAAGAAAGGATAGTCTGTTAATATTCCCTAACATTCAGAGCATTAAGCTGACCCAAACTCAGGTATGTATTTAAATGTGTATGTGTGTTGGTTTGTGCGGGCCATGCATAGTAGGGAATAACCGCTAATCATTGGAAACAGCTGATTTCCACTTTCTTGCCAGCCCTGATAAACAGATGTCTACACACACACAGACTGTGAAACACACTGACAAGCTCTTGCAGTCATGAAATTACCGACTGTGTGCAATCAGCGTGGAGGATGTCACTAAACAATCACCTTTTTTTTCTTGCTTAAAATGCAAATGTTTGCGTTTGTATAACCACAATCACTCCATTTAAAATGATACAGGTTTTGTACAGTCATTCATTTGTACACATGTTTCTAAGCCATTCAAAAAACACAGAAAACCAAAGACAAATTAGTGCAGAATTTTAGAAACAAGCCAAGGCATTGAAAGTGTGTGAGAAAAGTGTCTTCGCCTCCACAACAGGAAGTGGGGTGGCAGTTGCAAAATGTCAGCCTGGCCAAGTGCAGAGAGACTTCAGATCTCATCATCACTCAGTCTGCTGCTTGTGGCGAATGCAGCCTTTTGTCCTCTAAGCAAGCGATTTAAATAAATATTGTCCACATGTACATAATCCATATCATCCTCATAGGGATAATCATCAGGTTGCCACATTCCAAATTCATACTATGTCAATTTTTTCTGTCTTTGCATTTCTGCTTCATATCACACAAGCTGACATGTTGTTCCTCCAAGCTTAGGACATGGCCACAAGGGTTTGTCAGTTAGTATGATGTTTATGTTATAAATAAAGTGGTGGTTGGTGGTGGGGCAAAGACGTGCATGGCACTGTGCGTTTACAAAAAGAGAGAAGCTGAAAAAGAGGTAGTCCCTCCATTGGTATTCAGTTTAAAACAACATGGGGACAAGTTCAACTGAGTTCAGATAACTAGTAACTGCTATGCTAGGTTTTGCTAGAACTTAGTACAGGGAAACCCTAGTCACCACAGACCATTTGTGGAATGAATTGGCTGTGTGGTGTTTGGATTATAGATCTGAGAGTGTAGACAGTTGTTACAAAGCTGCTCTGTTGAAGTATTACATTTTTATACTGTTTAGTGCATGACTAGCACCACAAGAGTTCAGTCATGTGTGGCATCGTAGCAGCCATTGATCATTAAAGGCCTTGTGTATATAAAAGAAAAAAAGACTCCCAATTCGTCACTTAAGTTTCTGAATATTCTTTTATGCCTATATTAATTTTTTAACCCCTTTGCCTGTCATGCTGTTTCTCCTGCAGGAAGATGCCTCCAACATCACTATACTGGGTCTACTCCTGGAGTGCAGCTTACCGAAGAGTTTACTCAACAGTCCTCAGGTACTAATTTAAAGATTCTCTCCACACATGTTCTGTGACATATTACAGTGCCTTGCTTTGACCGATAAGTAGTGTCTGATATGTTTTGGCCACAAAAAAAGTTCAATTACGTAATTGAAAATTCTTTTTCTTACTCATGGAAAATCCACAATCTATGAATAAGCAAATATTTATCATTCAAGCATATCATTTATCACCATACACAGTATGTGCCTTCTTTACTGTAAAACAAATTCTCAGTGTTAGAGCACTGGAGGTTTCATGTTTCCACGTCATGCTTTGTGCTACTGTTGGCTTAGGTAAAAGTCTTATTTAATTCGGGTTTAAAGGTAAACTTTCCACCTTCAGCAGAGGACTGTGAAAATGTATGAGATGTCTAATGTCAAATTCTGCTGATACAACATTCTGCACTGTACAGCTTAAACATCCAAAACACAGTTTTGAGTGGAGGGGGACTTAAAGTAGTTTATATAATAAATGGTGCTGAGACTTTAGGTGGATTATTCACATCTTCACATATATTATTTTGATATACATAAAAGTTCATCAGCTATTCGTATCCGTTTTAAATGACCACATTTTCAAAGTATAAAGGATGCAGGATAGCAGAATTCAAAACTCAAATGCAGTTGTTCTGTCCAAAGAGAGAGATTTCATATCAGATCATTTAGAGACAGAAATGAACTATTTTGCCCAGATACTCAGCATGAATTGAATTCAATGACACTTCTTCTTCTGACATTCTTCAAATTACGAGCAGTCAGACCAAGAAATGCACGCAGAAATACAAAGAAGGTTATTAAACCAAGTACTTTTTTTTTATGATGGATAATCGCACACCGTTTTTAGTTTGTGCCTATACTTTGCAATGAGTCTTTCTCACTTCTCTCATCATACCCACTCCTCTAAGTTTTAGAGTAGCTGGCCCTCTGCTCCAACAGTCAGGCTCGTCATCTGAGCGCCTTCTGCTTTACTCAGAACCCCTGAGGAGGGTGAGATTTCTTGCCAGACTTTTAATTGCTTTCTCAAGAGACTATAATTGACCCGTGGGCTCCTTGTGCTCATGTGGCGCAATACACATGATGCAACAGGGAGCTGCAGACAACCTAACTATACTGTCATAATTGTACAAACTGAAATCATCCTTGCGTTCTGTTGCATGAGTGTCCCAGCTGTGAACTTCGGCTCATTTCCAAGATCAACACCTGTTCGTCAGTTCTTTTCGCTAACAATACTGAGAACTGGCTTTTGGTCAGTGTTGATACAGCTTGCATATTAAATGAGCCTTACAGGAAGTTAGCAGTAGAATTGATTTCAAAGGATTGGGTTTGCTATTGCATCCTTGAGCCTCTGTGGCACCAAGCAAGGTCATTTGTCTACAGGTCGTCAAGTGCTAATTCACCTGCTGAGATGGTTTGAGATGTTCACTCTCCCAGTATGGATTTGTCAGCTCCAACTGGGTGTTAGTTGCAGTGTAGGGTGGAGAGTGTGTGGTAGTTACTGCTCGCTTGTTTCTGTCTATCAATGTACATGATGGAAAGTAATTCACACTTTTCCATCACCTTTTGTTTTCATCGCCTCAACAACTTGTTCATTTGTAAAATTCTTTGAGTCTTTGACATTCAAATTTGATTACTTGTGTCTTTAGTTAGTTTCTGTTCCTATTTACTGAATTTCTTATCTCTCAAATTACTTCTCATTGTTCTCATCTTTCTCTTTCTGCTTCGTGCATGACCGGTATGCCTTTCCTGTCGTGTCCCAGGGGTCCTGCCTCCAGAGTGAGGAGCGCCTGAGTGTGCAGATTAATCTGTCGGAGCGTGGTGACCGGCCCACTGACCTGGACAAGCTCAAGCCTTACGTCATTGAGCACATTTTGGTGCTGCTTGTGGCCTCCACTCCTGGACAGCCCGCAGTAGGTGGGTTTATTTCACCTGTCTAACCCAATATCTGGAGCAAAATAGCTTTGGGAATTGAGAGTATTGCGCAGTCACTTAAAGATTGCTTGATTCTGATTGATTTGTCTTTTGAAATTGTAGTAGAACAATTGTATTTCACGCTAGTATATTTCTGCTTCTTCAGCCTCTTTGTAACTTACCTAAAAGTTCAAAAGGTTAAAATAGGGATTCCATTTTGACACTAGAGGTAGACTTAATGAAGCTTTTTACATTAAGCTGCTGCTTTGACTGTCAGATAGAGCCAGAGAAATTTATGAAGACATCAGTTCTGCTTTCCTGACCTCACTTTACCGTATAACACAGAGACTGAAGATAAGAAGAAATCAGCTGCAAGTGTCTAAACAGCATTTTAATTTATGTACAATTACTGTAAATCGTTTTATCTTGATCGGACACTCAGCATCTGTCTTTGTTGTTGAACCACATCAGCAAATCAAAGCCATTGATGTGTTTGCAAGCAGGTGTCAGCAAATGTAGCAGAAAATGTAGATACATCAAACTCTCACATAACTGTGCAAACCTATAAATCTTAATACATTTAGTTTGTTGTACCATACACGTGTACACTGTTGATTATTTATTTAATCTGTTACAGGGGAACCAAAAGTAGGAGTTTATATGTTAAATTCTGGAGACAAGAAGCTCTATGTAAAGGTGAGGTGGTTTTTTCTCTTTTTGTTTTTTGTTGCACTTTATTTGTATAGTCCGCGTAGTACAGATAGTTTATAAAGTATTTGTAAAATTTCAACAGCTAATTAGTTGTGATTCAATAATTCAACTGTTTGATAAATTAAACAATTCTCGGTTTGGTTAGGTTTAGGCATAAAACACTTCTTGATTAGGGCATCGTCATGAATTGTCACATATACTCTATTAATTATCAGTTTAACAACTACAGCCACAGCGAAACAGTTGTGACAAATACTATCCAAATAAAGTTTTACCCATTTTTGCTATGTTATGGGTATTATCATTAGCAATTTATGGGCTTAAACAAGATTATTTATCTCTCCAGGACATGCAGGTGCTATCAAAAGTGGAGGCCAGTCTGGAATTTAATCGTGTTCCTCTGAGACCAGAAGCGAAAAACTTCACTGATGTGGCTACACTTGCCTGCAGAGGTTCATTGCCAGGCCACGGAAGGAAATGCAGAAGTCATATCAGTTTTAAAATTCTGGGAAACCAGACAACGTACAGCTTCCCTGGACTACAAAGGTAATGTTGAGACCTTTTTAGAATTAAACCAAAGCTTAATTAAAAACCCTGTGGTTGTAGCTTGTGACAAGCAAAGTAGCCTACGCATATTTATTGTCTCTGTTGTGAGGAGTCCATTACAGCAATTGTGCGAACATGTGATTCTGAGTATTATGGTGTCATTTTATTGTTGCTTTCTGCAGACGGACCGTGGATGAGTTGTTCAGCCTGGTACAGGTGAAACAAAGAAATGCAGATCAGGTGGATCTGTGGCTGACAAACTCCTTTCTCCTGCCCCTCACTGTGATGAATGTCAGCCTCTCAGAGAAGCTACAGGGAGTAATGAAGGTATGCACCACTGCTTCACGCACTGTTAGGAAGCAGACCTGATTACAGTAAAGTTTCTCTTAATTTGTGCCAAGTGAATTCTGACATGGGCAAAGTACACTACATGTCACCCTTTTATGATAAGGATCCCAAGTTCATGGCAGAATGTGACACTATTGTCTCTGCTGCCACCTGTCTGTCAGGTGATGAACTTCAGTGGGCCTCTGACAGTACCCCAGGGCTGCTGGCCTATCCTGTCCCTCCAGCTGCTCAGCAGGGCCCTGCCCATCAACCATCTGTCCACTTTAAGCCTGGAAACCAGCCTGGGCGCAGCCTTTCACATTCCACTTTACTTTCACTCTGCTCCTTTTAAGGTAAAACACAAGCTTGTTAGTAGTGTGTTCACTTGGGGGACAGTATTAAGATCAGATGTGGTAATAGATGATGTGTCTGTCAGCAGGGGGAAGTGACGTTTGAGGCAGAGCGAGAGTGTGGACGACCTTGCCCACTCAGACTGTCTGAAACAGGTTAGACATTGCACTTCATAACCCTTTGTGAGAGAGAAAAAGTCATAATCTGAATTTTTTTTATTGTTAATTACTTAATTTTTCAGGTCGTTCAGAGTGGCAGCGTTCTCTCCTCCCAGACTTTTTCTCCTCGTCTTGGACGACAGACAGCAAACTGGCTGCTGAGCTCTGCTCTCGATGGCAGAACCACAAAGACAAACTACCTTGCAGGTCAGTCTTAAATGCGACACATCACTTTATTTTTTCATGCCATGTTTGTAATGCATCATTACACAGCAGAAACAAACATCATTTTGTCTTCTCAGGTGGCCCAGGCTCCCTGTAGAGACATCCTTTCCTCTGGATTTTGGTGCCACACCTGTCAATGAGAGCAAGGTGAGCAACACTTAATGATTCCTCACTAAAAATGGTGTGTGTGTGTCTGTGTGTATTTATTTACAAACATTACTTACTATTTGTGACATCTGTCTGTAGCAAAAAGAAAACCTTTGTTTTATTTGTTTCAGGTGAAGAAGTTTGTGCTTAAGAATCCTTCCTCTTCAGTGGTTTCTGTAGAGATTCGAATCCTGTCGATGTACCCTGCCCCCTTGGAGGCTTTGGACCTCCTAACCAAATGGTACACTGTCAAGAATATATGTTTGATGTTACGGATAATTATTCAACTACAGTTATTTTCTGCCATGGCTGTTTGGAGTATTGTACCATGTTGCTCTAGCACATACCTCTAATTGATTTGTCACACTGTTTTCTCTTTATTTGGATTTGCAGGTTTAATATCAGCCGCCTCTCGGTCAACATCAGCACTACAGAGTTTTCTCTGCTGGCTTCTCCCCCCAAGGTAAATCCTGAGAACTCAATGGAAAGTAAAGTCGTGGCTCGGTTTAATCTTTCAGTTTTGACTTGGGCTGCCCCCGACTAAAGATTTGGTAGTCGTTAGTTCAAGCCATTAGTCGACTAGCTAACGTTTAAGTCTACTATTAGGGGGCAACCCTGGTATTTACTCATTGCTTTTTGGCTTCCAACATGTAACACTAACTTTATCGATTCGTTAAACACATGGACAGCACTGTTGATATTGTGCTTCAGTCTTGCCTATGTTGCTTTCCCTCCAAACCTTTTTCCCCCCTGTTCCTTTGTGTTTGTGTACAGGCTGGAGAGAATGTGGGTGACGTAACAGGACACGGTGTCCTGCGTCTCCTGCTGCAGCCCTGGGAGGCCAGAGAAGTTGCTGTGGTCTTTACCCCCTCTGAACACAAACCCACCACTACCATTCTCGTCATCAGGTACTGATTCACAATTAGCTGGATGTTTCACAATAGTGAAGAGTTTCATAGATCAGATAATTTCACTTAGTGTGTTTTAAAAATGTATCCATACGCCCTTATTTTACTTTTATCAAGCATGTTGAGTGCAATGTCAGCTCGGTGAAACATGGTCTTTATTTGTCTTTGTAACTGTACTTCAGGAACAACCTGACGGTGTTTGACATGATGACGGTGCAGGGCCACGGGGCCAAAGAGCTGCTAAGAGTCGGAGGCAAACTGCCCGGCCCAGGAGCCTCCCTGCGCTTCAATGTTCCTCAGTCAACTCTAATGGAGTGTCGTGATGGTGAGAGTTTAAATTTAATGTCACTACATGGCTTTTAAACACTGAGGTTTTGTGGTACATATTGGCTTTTAAAAGAAAGACAAGGCGTTGGAAAAAATCAACTTGCTGAACGTTACTGCTTGTCACTCCTAGGCCTCCGCACCACCAAGCCGCTTTTTGCCATCAGAAAGAGCTTCAAGGTGGAGAATGCAGGAGAGCTTCCTCTGACAGTCATGTCAATGAATATAAATGGATATAAATGTCAGGGGTTTGGCTTTGAGGTCTTGCAGTGTCACTCCTTCAGCCTCGACCACAACACCACCTCTGAGATCACCATCGCGTAAGTGGAACTGTAGCTTACTTACATTGGTTGTTGGTTTTTTTTTTTTACTGAGTTAAAGTTAGGAATGGGTATCAAATTTTACTCCTCATTAGTTCTTCTTAGTTACTAAATAATTGCTTTTTTTAGAAAAAATTAATTCAGTACATGATTACAATTGAATATTTTAAAGATAACAGTGTTGTTTCTAGAGCAGCAACAGAGATGTTCACAACGGCAAAGTCACTATATAAACTCAATATCTCACTGGAAACAAATCTAAAATGTCCATAAAATAAATCATATTCCTGACATCAGTATACTGAGTGAAGTTTAGAAAGAATGAAGAATACAGACATCAGGATCAGTCCTTCCTCTTGTCTTCTGTCCTCCTCCCTATGCTGGTGTTGTGATTCCCTAGAGGGAGGAGCGGCTGTTTTTTCTCAGCCAGCAGCTACATTTACAAGAATCTTTTAAGATACATAGCAAACTAAGTTAAGTTAAGGCTACAGACAGACGGCTTTCATTTTAGCTTGTTTGTAACATTTTGCTATTACCCAAACTAGCGCACTGTGCATGTGTAACACAGCGGCGGTGGATGAGAGACTGCGGACAGAGCCTATTAAAATATCGCTTTCTACATGTTTACGCTTGTTGAACAGGTGTGTTGATTAAGTATTGGCTTTTTACTTGCAATGGTTTAACTGCACGTACTTACAGTAGTGAGCACAGTCGTTGTAATCTTCAAGTTATCTTTACCTGGTTCACTTCTGTGTGTGTGTGTGTGGGGGGGGGGTTGCAGAGTGAAATTACAACAAAAAGTACTGATAGCAGGTTTCAGTACCTATACCATATTACAATGAACACGATTTTTCCTAGATGTGCTTGTGCCCACATCTGTTTACTCATTATCTACTTTCACTCTTCCTCTTTTACATGTTTGTGCAACATGTTCTAATTATACCTCGCTCTTCTTGTTACCCTCTGCTTCACTCTTTCTATGTCCATTTCTTTACCTCTCACTGCCTCTACCTGTCTGTGTCCTCAGGTTCACCCCAGACTTCACCTCCTCCTGGGTGATCCGGGACCTCATCCTGGTGACATCACGCGGCACCTCTTTCCCATTCACCCTCAATGTGACGCTGCCCCACCACATGTTGCCTCTCTGTGCTCAGGTGGTTCCTGGCCCCAGCTGGGAGGAAACTTTCTGGGTGGTCACCCTCATCTTCACATGGTTAGTACCTTTTCAGTAATTGTTAGATCACCTCATCTACAAGAACACGTGCGTGTTGAATAATATTTGTCCACTTTCTTTTTCCACCAAAAAATATACTGACCTGAAAATCTGCTCCTTCTTTTCCGGAGTCTTTGAACATGCAAATGCACGTTACCTAACACGCAGTTTTAGACATTTTAAACATGATAACTAGCTAAAACAACAAAAAACTGAGCCACACAAAACATAAATATCAGTTAATATTTGTGTGTTTTATGGAGGGGCCAAGATAAGAAAATGGGCCGTTGTTGGACCTTTACAGATTTTGTGGGACGTTATTATCAGAGAAAGATTATAATACAGTATTATTAAGTCATTATAAATCTGACTGTTGTATTTATTTGTGTTTCAGCTTCTCCCTGTTTGGTGTGTGTCTGATGGCCTTCCATCAGGCTCAGTATATCCTCAGTGAGTTCTCCACACCCAGCATTAGGAGCAACCACAACTCTGTCTTGTCCCGGGATAACGGCCCCGTCAATAACATCACACCCAATGGAGCAAAGTATGTCCACTGTTTTTCCAGAGACTATTTACTATTTGCACAAAGATAAATATACTGCAAGTAGATTTTTTTGCTGGTGTTAAAATACTTGAATTTGTCATTTCTGTGTTTTGTGTGTGCAGTAAAACAAAGGGCAGTTGTAAGAGCTATGTGGACACCTGCCACACCTCAGACAAAGGTAAGGGGCGTGGCTCTCCAGCCTTGGCCAACAGCCCCGCCCCACGCCCTCAATCCTCAAAGAGAGGCTCCTCAATCACCCCGTCCCAACCACAAAAGAAACATAAGGTCTCACTCTATTACACCAAATACAAGTCAAGCCTGTCCACAGCAGCGGCTGGCACTGTGACGATGGATGAAGAGCACGAAGACCTGACGCCAGACCCTCCCCTCACTCCAGACCCTGATGTCTGCAACAACAACGAACCACCTTTCATCAGTGAGCTTGATAAAAAGACATCCGTAGACTTCAAAGAAGACCCCCAGAGCACTATAGAAGATAGATTGCCAGCAGCAGTTATGTTTCCCATGGAAATGCCCGCTGGCTTCCCAGACAATGTCACATTGAGTCCAGGACCTAGACCAGGCCTGTTACTATGCAGTCCTATAGAGAAGACCCGCAATGAGCACTATGCAGAGAAGACCGACTCTGAGAAAAGGGACAGATCTGAAGTAGAGGTAAGAAAGATGTCGAAATGTACTATGCCAGTACTTAATCAATTAAATGTTATGTTTTACTAATTGATTCAAGCACTTTGCAATGTATAATAGCTAATGGCTTCAAGTTAAAGAACAACCATCATCACTTTTTTTCTCTCTCCAGCTGAGGGAAGATGGCAAAGGCCAGAAAAAGAAAGCTCAGAGCACAGAGCCTGCCACCGCATCAGGAAATAATAAGGGAAAGAGGAGCCGCAGGAAGACAGAAAATGCCTCCAGGTAGACCTCATTTTACCTATAATTGTTATCCATGAATCAATCTGTTCTGATAAAATACCACGTGACATGGTCTTTGTTGTATAATATTTAACATTGGATATAACATTGGACAGCGAGCTACATCAAACAGCAGTGAAACAAAAAACGACAGTTATAAAGCACCAATCAGTAAGATAATGTGTGATCATTGTTTCTGTCTGATTACTGCCCCAGTGCTCCTGAGCACAATGTGGAAGAGATGCCAGAGAGGGAGAAAGAACCTGATTGGAAAACAGGGGACCGTAACATCAGTGGAACCCGCAACAGGAACCACTGCTGCAACGGCTTCAAGTCAGAAACACCAAAGCTCGGACAGAGTGCTGAGAGCGCCCTCAAACAGAATGGTGGGCAGCCTCCTGACTTGTAACTGTTCTCTGCAGCTTTACTAACTTAATAACTGAACACTTGATTTTCATCTCACTGGCCTTGTTGATGCCTAGCAGGTGTGTGTCCTGCTCGTACTCGACGGAAGTGCACTACAGATCGTCATGGTGGTGGAGTGTGTGAGTCGGGCTCGGACTCCGGCAGCTCGTCAGGCAGTGTGAGGGCCAGCAGAGGGAGCTGGGGCAGCTGGAGCAGCGCCAGCAGCATGGAGGGAGACAAAGACCCCAGTGCCCGAACACATGCCTGCACTACCTCATCTAGAAAAAGTAAGGAACACTGCCTTATGTAGAAAAACATACTGTTTTCCCACAACAAAGTGCAGTATCGTTATTGAAAAAATAGACTGTAGCTGTGATTTTATCACATGATGGTAAATTACATTATTTTCACTTTTGTACAAACAGATTTTTGTCTTGTTGGTTTTTTGCAGGGGACTCCATGCATTACGTCTACCCAGCAGACCGAGACTGCTACCAGACCTACAAGGCTGTCAGGTACCTCAGCAAACACACCTGGATACAAGAACGAGAACTCTGATTGTTTGCGCTTCCACAGAAACATGCTTTTATCTTGGCGTGTTTAGCAATTGTCAGCAAAAGATACTAGTTTATATGTGTGTTTGTGTGGCCAAAAATATGGTTTACAAAAATGTGAAATGTATTCCATATGTGGATTGTACTGAGCACTTTTAAATGTTAAAGTAGGTAATAATATACGTAATGAACTAAAAAACACTTAAATATATAGTTATGTTGCACATGTTTATGGGGTTTTTTGCCTCAAAATAGTAACATTTTGTGTTTCTGTTTATCTACTTTGCGTCATGATTACTGATAAAAATATTGTTATCTTATGGAAAATATACAATTGTGTTTTTATCTGTTTTCTGTTTGACTTGTAACCTTTGCCTTTTCTCTGTTTAGCATGAACAGCTTGTACCGTAAAGACCAGTGCCAAAGCCCAGATCCCACAGCGCCCAGCTTTGCCCCGAGTTTTGCTGCTGTTGCTGCAGGAGTAGACAGGAACATGGGTAAAGACATTCACTGTAAATACATAGTTGAAAAGCAAAGTCTTAAGGCTTGTGTGCATTATGTCTGAGCTCTAATGGAAAGTTGCCGTGTGCTCCCTCAGACCTGACAGGTCAGCTTTTGCCCGAAGAGACATGGTCAGCTCCATCCATCCCACTCACCAATGAGTTCAGATACAACACCACCGAATCTCTGCCCTACATACCTCAGCCATCCACCACTGCTGCGTACAATGGGTAAGTGTCCGTTATTTATATTAAAAATGAATCAGACGGCGATGAATGACAAATTCAGCACCAAAGAGCAGACAGACAAAATAATGACAAGCTGTTAAAGAAAGTTGGAGGTTAAAATCGTGTTGGGCGATATGGCCAAAAATGTTATCACAATAAAAAATTTCATATCATTCGATATCGATACTTTTCACGATAAATGTCAAATCCTTATTTCTTTCAAGTTTAAAGGCTGATTTTTGCTCACGAGTGAAAGTTAAAGAAACCAGATGGTTAATTGTGGTTTTAAACTAATTTTTTTGGTCAGAAAATGACACTTGATGCCAAACAGTGAGTCACACTTAACAAATCTGAGGTAGAACATTCAAAACAATTATGATAAAATCTTATTTCAACAAATATGCATGATCTTTTTTTGTCCCTTTTCCTCAACGAAATAAATATCACAATATAAAAATTAAGTGCTGATTTGTTTTATGTAATTTATTTGATTCACAAACATTTATTGAACATTTGTTATATTGCGATAATTATCATTATTGTTTTATTGCCCAGCCCTACATTAAGACAACCCGAATAGCCAGATATTTTCCTCTGGAGTGGAGAACTGAACCAGAGCTAATAAGAGTGAATATTGGACAGAAACTTGAATGCTAATGTTGTGTCTTTATTGGATTTGTTTTACTGTGATTTGCATTTTACACATCACGGGGGGAGAATGACTTTGTGTCCAAAAACTACTTGACCTTCCTCCACTAACCCCCTGTGTAAACAGCATCCCTAACTGCTTAAAATAACTTAGTAAATAAGCTTTTTTTTTTATTTGTCCCTTTAAACCGTTGCACAAATGTTTCCTTGTTTCCTGCAGGTTTACTTGGAGTAATGCCACCAGCCAGTGCAACAGTCCCTACACCTACAGCGAGGAAAGCAACTACATAGGTACAAGCTCATGACACACATTCGTATTACACTCTGGACAGAATTAAATCACTTGAAGCTGTTACTGGAACAGCCATTGACTGAGCGTCCTTAACGTTTATTTGGATTCAAGTTCAGCATTTGTTTGCTCTAATCATCTTGTAGGTAATGGAACATTTCCGAGTGTTTTCTCCGGTCAGGAGGGCCAGACTGCACACTGCAGTCAGACCAGCTGGAGAGAGGAACAGCCTCAGGAATCGCCCTCAACCTGGGACACAGCAGCCTGTGTGGGCAACAAGGTGAGGCGTTACAACACTAAACTCAGATGATTTAAACAGGACAAAGTGATCTGGCTGCTGTCTTTGCTGCAGTTAAATATTTGTCATTGTCAGGGTGAAAAATGTCTTGCTTTGTCCACAACCCAAAGAGATTCAGTTTTCTGTCCAGAAACCAGAAAATATTCATATTTAAAAAGCTGGAATCAGATAATTTTTTCTTTTTTTCCCTTAAAATTACTTAAACTGATAAAACGATTATTAAAATAGTTGCCGATTTAAATTTTTCTGGTGTTAATAGTCTGCGTGTGTACTCGATTGTTTTTTTTAATTTATTTATTTTTTAATAAAGTAAAATGAAGATCAGGCCATCATATTCATATCTGTATAGGGATGGGGATCGTTAATTTTTATTGATATTGATACCCTTATTGAGACTGCTTAACGATCCGATTCTTTATCAATACCACTATCAATACTTTACTATTATTTAGTGATGGTTATTTGATAAGACCAGACCCAACGGACATGAGGTAGGCCTGCACGGTATGAGGAAAATATTCAATGTGCGATAACGTTATATATTGACATGACATATCACTTGCGATAAATAAACATATATTGAAGTGTAGGCTACATTTTAACTGCCTGGTTGTTTTTAATTTAATATTTTAAATACAGCTAAATGTTGTTTCTAGAACAGCTTAAACATTAATGTTTACAGAAGAAAAGTAACTTTATCTGACATCACAAGTAGTGATGACATCGGTCTGTATCAGTCCCTCCTCCTCTCTGGCTGGCTGCAGGTAACGTTACCAGGTAGAAGGAGGAGCGGCTGGTTTGTCTCAGCCAGCAGCTGAGTTTTTAAGACTACAGACCAGTCTGTGCTCCAGACAGACAGCTTTCTATTTCATTTGGCTAATACCAAGTTAGCGTTAGCTGTGCTTGTATAAAACATACAGGATGAGATACTGAGGACAGAGATGATTAAATTAACCATTTCTACATGTTTAACATTGCCGTACAGACAGGTGTATTGATAAAGTATTGTCTTTTTACTTGTAGTGGTTTTATTGCACGTACTTAGAGTCACGAGCGTAGCTGTTATCACCTAACGTTACAGTAGTTTGGGGCTAGCTTAACCCTCACCGTAACGTATGTAGGCTCTGACAGAGATCAGGCAGAGACTGGAGCCTGATCCAGTTTTGTTTGTTGATTTCGTATCCATTGCGTTGCAAAATAAACCGAATTGACGCTCAAGACATATATGTTACATCAGAGGACCTGCAAGTCTGGAACCGGGTCTCGATCCCATCCCTATATTTGTAATTATAATTCTTTCAAAAATCAGGCATACTACCTCACGTTATCATCAGTAAGGTTTTGATAATAAAATAAATATTGTGTCATTCAGATTTCACTAATATTGGTCAACTTCAGGTACATAAATTAACCACAAGAATATAGATATACAGGATGTGGTTAAATTTGTGTAATTATTGAAATGAAAAAATAAACTATGCAGTAGTTTTTAGTAAAATTACACATAAAAGATGATATAAATGAAGGATCAACACTAAATGTTCAAAAAGTTCCACTGGGGCTATTAACGCTATACTGTAAACACTAAAAGTGTTAGAATTTAAGTAACCACAGTAGCACTTTTTTTGTTGCATTACAAGAGTTACAGAAAAGAAACAGACTTTGGAACATGAACCAGGCCAACTAGAAAGCAAGCTGCTGCCTGAAACCTGTGATTAGGCATCAAGATGGTCAAGATCCTTATTGACCTGCTACAACACCTGTGACACACTCGTTAACACCCATATTTGGTGTGTTCTTTTTCTGTGGTTGTGTCTTTTTGAACAACAGTACACACACAGTCATACCTTTTAGGGGAAGTTATTAGCTCTTGTGCTTTCATCACTGCTCGCCGTGTCTGGGCAGAAATAAGGAACCAACAGTGTCTGGTTTCAATAAACTGTAAGTGGGTTTTAACAAACTTTTCTTTTGTTTGATGCTTCGCACATGTGTACAGTGGTGCATGCAGTTTTTCTCATGTTATTCAAATGCTCTAGGAAAGAATTAATGAGATTATAATCAGACGGTATTGGTGCGTATAGTAAATTGTTGCATAAATGTTTTTTTTTTTTGAGAGGCTGACAGAAATAGACAGATATAGGGGCAGGGGGGTGCAACAAAGCTCCCCAGCTAGAATCAAAAAGATGATATTGTGGTTCATGGCATGAGTCTTCTTAAACAGTACTCACTAAGACACCACTCTTCTGGCTGAGGATGGGAAGAAACCTTGCCATCTTGATTAGAGCAGGAAGGTCATTTTGTTTTTGTTGAAAAGGAGAGACGAGATTAAAAAGCTGTGAAATGACAGCCAGGTCAATTGCTGCAGGGAACAGGCAGCCACATGGTCGATGGTAGCAGAGCACAGCGGCAGGAAAGGTTAGAAAATGTGATGGAAGTATAACTGGGATACAACAGCTTTGGACAGTAACTCCTGAGCCCACAGAGCAGCTAGAATAGCTATAAAAAAAGTGGTTCAAAAGCTAATATTATTTCTTTCTCTCCATCCTCCACAGCCATACTTCTCGGGTACCCGTAGCCTCTCCCCCATGTCCAGTCTGTTTGGATCCATCTGGACGCCCCAGAGCCACTTCCAACCAGAGCGATCAGCCCCGATGTCCCCCGTGTCCCCCATCACCCCGCCTCATTCTCCCTTCAGCCGGGAGCCAGAGGTGAGGTGCGCACCAATCCAGTACAGCAGCTTCAACCCGTTCGGCCCGCACATGAACCTGGACATATGGAACTCTTCCTCCAACCGCAGCTCCAACTCACAGCTCTCCAACGACTCTGGCTACTGTGGAGATGTTTAAAACAAAAAACAAAGTGGCAGACCATAACTATAATTGCAAACATATAAAAAACATTGATATATAAAAGAAAGGAAATAAAAATGAATGTTCTTTTATCATTAATGGGGAAAATGTGAATATTCCTTTTCTTTTATGTTCCCATTTTCAAATGTTAAATGTTGTGAAAGGTTAAGCATTTGTTGTATATTTTTCTAGATGTTTTGCAGTTTTGATCATAGAAAATAAAAAAGGTTTTGTACTGAAGTCAGTCTTTCTTTAATTACCTAATGTAATATTTAACTTGTGTCTATCTTTATATGTCTGTCTTGTCTTGGCTGCTGGTAAAAGGTCCTGTCTTTTAAACACTATAACGTCAAATTTGAATTGGGGACTTTCTGTTAAAAACAGATACTATGCTGGTGGCATCACCGAGGTTTTTTATTTTTTTAAAGTCACAGAAGGCTGGTTTCATGGGTTGAGTATTACTCTGACAAATTTATTATTAATCAAACTGATGTTGAGAAATGGATGGTTGAGAAATTCCCCCTAAATGTCCACAACAATTTATGGTGGACATTTATATTAACACATTTCAAACAATCTGGCTATTTGTTCTCCAGATATCTTTTTGTAAGCTAATTAGTGGTCAAGGAAAGTAGTTAAAATACTGCATCTTGTTCTGGGCAGACAGATCACATCACTAGCTATAGGCCCTGTTGCTAAGAAGAAAAAACATACCAATCTAGTTCCTTCCCTGATGAGAGAACTAGTTACAGACCTAGTATTTGAATAATAGTTTAACTATCGATATAGCACATTTTGAAGTTACAAAGTGCTTTACAGTAAAAACACAATGAAAGAAAATACAATCCAAAGCATAACAAAGAAAATAATTATAAAAACAAATGTCACTAGTTAAGAAAAAGCCATAAGATAATTCATTACATGTTTCAATGCTGTATACATCCACCCATCAGTTTATACCCACTTCCCCTTTACAGTGTCAGGGTGGGCTGCATCCTCGCCCAGCTGTCATTGAATGAGAGGTGTGATACACTTTGGACAGGTTTTTCTAAAACCTACGGACACATTCACACCGACAGGCAGTTAAGAGTCTAACTGAGGCTGGTTTGTTAGGTCTCTTAGCCACACACAATACAGAAGACTTCACGTAAAACAAATATACAAATATTTTGTTCAAATAAAATATAAGAGTTTCCATTAGTTGTGTGGCAACCGAATAGAAAAAAAGGCATTTCTCTGTTGCAGGTGGTTCTGTCAGCTCTCTGCTGAACTGTGAAACCAAATAAACCAACAACCTAAGTGTTGTTCGTGAGATTATCTAATCCCAAAGCTCTGCCGGGAAACCAACATTTTATTTATGTCACTCCACTTCCTAATGTGGTAGAATGTCTGAGACGTGGGGAGGTAATTTGCAAACTAGAGAAGTCATAATGACAATGTGTGAATCCTCTTCCTGTCCTGCCATGACCGTGCCGAAGATGGACAAGAAATTTCAGCCAAGACTCATCAAGGTATTTTACTTTATTTACTAATTTCTTTTTAGTCCCGTCATGCTTTATTGCTTTATGGAGTGTGCCATGTGATCCTCAAGTGAATATAGCATTTTTCAGTGTTTCATAACTGATTATAAACTGTCAAATTTTAAAAGTTGTTAAAAATCATTTCATTTAAAAGTAAAAAATTTTTTATTCAAAATCTGACTTCTAGCATATGCAATTCCATTTGAAATTCACATTAATTCATCAATACAGAATCAACAAAATACAGTAGAAATAGTGATAGTAGAGTAGTAGCATTAAGTAGTTAATGCAAATTTAAATTATATATAATTTCTTTTAAATTAATCAATTTATCAATAGATTTGATACCATGGCCACAGAGAAGTCCCCGTTCTGATTGGCTTGCAGGTGTGGATTATTTTGTAGTAATCTGGCAGTATAACTGGACAACTATGACGCAGGTGTTTATCCTTTTAAATGAAATGGCCTTTTGCAGAGAAGACGTCTTCTTGTCCCAGTAGGAAAAGCGCAAGTGTGAATAATGTAATTAATGACTCCATTCGGGGTCCCGGTTTGTGCTATCCGACACACTACAATAAAAAAGCCGCATCATTAAAGTTATTAGTTACACCTGTGCTTTATAATCATGATATTTCTCTGTGGTATAATTACCAAAAATGCCTTTGGAAAGAAAGTCAGACAGCATTTGTTTTAGTCACAAGGTTAATTTGCATTTTGTAATATTTCTCTCCAATGATAAATGAGTAGTTTGATAAATGTGATGTGCGGCAGCTTAATAGACACAGCCAACAATTGTGTTTTTTATTCATATATTGCAATAAAAGGCCTGTTGATTTGTTTTCTGTTGTGTTTTATAGGGACTCAAGATGACAATCCTGACATTTCTCATGTTTGTCCTGCTTACGCGTCAAAGCTTGTCATTGTCCAGACCACAGTGTCACAGCTGTGAACAAACATCCTGTAACTGCTCGAGACAAAACCACACAAAAGTCCCTGCAGCCCCGTCAAATCTCATCACTGAACTCAATCTCTCATTCAACAGACTGGGGACAATAACGAAAAAAGACTTTGTTGCCTATGCCAGGTTATGGTCTTTGACCATGAGTAACAACAGAATCAAAACGATCCAGGAGCAAGCATTTTCCCCGTTGAGTAATTTGGAGAAATTGGATTTGTCCTTTAACAGACTGGATAGGTTGTCTGCTGGATGGTTTGAGAACCTTTTTTCTCTTAGGCACTTGAATCTTTTGGGGAACAGATATAGCGTGTTGGGTCAAGGCAATCTTTTCCAGCCACTGACGAGATTAAAAACCCTACAATTTGGAGGACCTTACTTTCAATCTGTCAGAAAAAATGACTTTTCTGGCCTCAGTGGTCTTGAAGAGGTTATTTTTGATGGACAGAACCTGAAATTATATGCAGGAGGAAGTTTGAGACAAATTGGACCAATTAAACATGTAACACTTGGTCTGAATGGTCCGTTTCAGATAAATCCAGCGCTCGTGGAAGCTATACTATCTGATGTTGTACACCCAAACACAACCTTGACATTCACCGACACATGGTTCCTCACAAAGAATCATATGATCCCATTTAAAGTGGCCTTCAAAGGCGGAACAACACAAGTTATTTTAAAAAAGATTAACATTACAGTTACAGCTGGTCTAGAATTTCTAGAACTGCTGTCAAACTCCAATATAGTTATGTTTGCACTTGAAGAAATACATTTTTTATTTCTTTATTCGGTTCACCGTCCATATCTCCAAACCCTGGACCGTTTGGAGACTGTCATCCTCAAAAACATTGATGTGCCTGATTTCCACATGTTCCCAGCCCTCTTATTCCTGTACCGTCTGCTGAAGGTGGTGCATATGTCTGTGCTAAACTGCAAGCTTTTCGCCATTCCTTGTGACTTATCTGCCCGTCTCACAAAGCTGGAGTATCTGGACATTAGTGACAACATTTTTAGTGATCTGGCCCTTAGCCAAATGATGTGCGACGGCAAAGGTGTTTTTTTGAATTTGGAAACCTTCAATATCAGCAGGAATTACCTGCAGTCAATCAACAGCCAGCTCTTCACCAAACTAGAGAAGCTTGAAAACATTGACATGAGTGGAAATGTGTTTCATAGTATGCCGGAGACTTGTTTCTGGCCGCCAAGTCTCCAGTTCTTAAACCTTTCATCGACGCATTTAACAAAAGTGACAGCTTGTTTGCCGGTGAGCTTACACATCCTTGACCTGTCAGACAATGCCTTGGCAGTGTTCAACATCGAACTACCTTTTCTCAGAGAGTTATACATCTCTGGAAACAAGCTCAGTCGTTTGCCAGATGGGCCTGTATACCCTGGTCTCACATTTCTCTCCATTCAAAACAATGATTTACATACAATCAGCAGTGATAATCTAAACTCATATAAAAATCTAAAGCGTTTGGAGGCAGGTGCTAACACTTATGTCTGTTCATGTGACTTTGTAACGTTCATGACAAGTAATTCAGCGAATCATCGCGTCACAATTGGAGATGGATTCAAGTCGTACATCTGTGACTCTCCTGACGCCGACAGAGGAGAGAGTGTGGTAGACGTGAGGTTGTCAGTGTTTGAGTGCCACGCAGATTTAGCTTTTTCTTTACTCTGCTTAGGCATCCTGGCAGTGTTTCTGCTCATCGCAGGTGTGTGTCACAAATTTAGTGTTGTGTGGTATATCAGGATGACCTGGGCCTGGCTGAGAGCAAAGCGGAAGCCAAAGTTAAAAAAGGGAGAACTCAAGTATGACGCCTTTGTGTCATACAGTGAAATGGACTCAGGATGGGTGGAAGCACATCTGGTCCCGGAACTCGAGCAGGCCGAGCCTCCTCTCCGGCTCTGCCTCCACAAGAGAGACTTTGTTCCTGGAGACTGGATCTTGGACAACATCGTGGACGCCATAGAGAAGAGTCACAAAACTCTGTTTGTCCTTTCTCAGCATTTTGTCAGGAGTGAATGGTGCAAATACGAGCTGGATTACACCCATTTTAGATTGTTTGACCAAAACGACGACTCAATGGTGCTGATTCTGTTGGAGCCCATTGACAAAGCGACCATCCCCAAAAGGTTCTGTAAACTCAGGAAAGTCATGAACTCCAGGACGTACCTGAAGTGGCCTGATGATGACAACCAGATCCCCAGGTTCTGGCAAAGCCTGAGAACAGCTATTGAAACACCTGAGACTGAGAATGGACACTGTTTAATGGACACTGTGGACTTGGGACTTAGGTTTTAGTGGGGGTTTTTTGCAGTTTTTTTTAAAAATGTGTAACTTTTGAGAGCTTTTCCGTGTTATTTTCTGTTGGATAAATGTGGTGAAAGCCTGAGAATGGATTGTCTCAATAAAATATCAGTGGTCAGCTCATACGTAAATTGTGCCTCATAATATTTGTTGTATCCATGCATCCCTTCATTCTTTAATCCCATTCAGAGTTGGAGCCTACCTAGCATGCACTGGGGCAACCCTGTCCCAAAAAATTCTGTTTCTGTACTGCTAATTTGGTGAGACAATCATGTGTTGTAAGGAAATGTAAATGCTGTCTAGATTATGTTCCTTGGCAATGTATTGTGTGTGTGTGTGTGTGTGTGTGTGTGTGTGTGTGTGTGTGTGTGTGTGTGTGTGTGTGTGTGTGTGTGTGTGTGTGTGTGTGTGTGTAGCTACATTTATGTACACCACATCTTAGAGAGGTGGTTGGGGTGTATGGTTGGTGTACAAAGTGCAGGACATGTGAGACAACATACTGGATGTAGCCTATTTATTTGATTCACTGGGGTGTTTTACAGCTGCACAGGCATTTACAGGCTGCAACTGAGGCAAGTGTTCTTTTAATTCAAAATTACTAAACAAGAACACATGTTTTTAATGAATGTAGTATGAAAGTATGTATTGTAACACAATATGTTTTCTGCTTTCTTGATTACAGTTTACATTTGTTAAATAGTTAACAAAAAAGAGTTTAATAGAACAAATAAAATAAAAACATATTACTATGTAAAGCAGCTGAACATGTCACATTTTTCTTGTAAGCTGATTTTATTCTGTAAGTATGCATTACTCATCATCAAGAGAAACTGATCCATTATTTATATGAAATACTAAGTTTGCACAAACTGCTGAACAACCTGCTAATATTTAACCTATAAACAAAACTTTTACCCACTAAAAGTATAATTTCACAAAGTTGGTTTCTGAAACAAACTACCCCTAACAATTGTAGCAGGAATGATGTTTCTATATTCTCTTAAAGGATTATGATGAATTTCAAATATAAGACAAATCTGTGTGTGTGTGTGTGTGTGTGTGTCTATGTGCTTGTGTGGCTAAAAGCCTGTGTAATTCATTGTCAGGCTCTTGAGAGCCGACATATTGCTGCTATTGATCTTTAGTCCTAAAATCAACACAGAAGCCTGGATACTGGTGACAGGCAGGCCAAGGGAGTCAGGGTGTCCTGATAACACACACACACACACACACACACACACACAAACATATATTAATGCTCAACATGTACATATAAACAGAAGCACATGCACATATTTACAGAGTTACAGATGTCTGTAAAGGTCAGTAAAATCTGGTGAAGTGCAGGACTTAATAAGTGAGACTTATCACTATACTTTGTTCTGTTTTATCTACAATAAAGTAAACCAGCATGACGTTACCCACCAAAAGCAACATGGCACTTATATATTGTGCTGCTCGACATAGTTCAAATGCACTGCACCTTATTTACTTCAATAAAGATCTCAGAACTTCCAAAGATTTCAAATATTATTGGTTAAATGTTGAGGAAATGCAAATAATAATTAATAATGTATGTAGCTGTAAAAACGTGTGTCTTGTGGTAAGTTGTAGATAGAGAATATGGTAAACCTATTTTACAAATAAAATTTCCATTTTAGTAAATTTCTTTTGTAGGAAATTTGACAAACAAATGTGTATATCTTTACATATTCAGCTGATCTGCTGTGCAGCAGGCAAAAAAACTCTACAGGCCACATTATAAATAAATTGTGAACACTATCTTCAACAAATAACATAGTCCTTGACAGAAATTTTCCTGAAAAATTACTGTTACATGCCTAAAGTTTATTGTTTTTAAGGAAATTATTTATATTTTTGTCCCTGTATACCTTTAAAGGGCAAACTAGGGAGGGAAAGAAGAATTCAAGAGTCCCACAACTTTTTATTAGATTTGTTGACATTGACAGAAATAGAAAATAATTCAAGCCTTATCCTTTAACCTATTCTAGGCTCACTGGGAGTAAAAAATACAAAGTGCTAACCTGCTCATCAGCAGCACTATGTTGCTGCTACCCCTGCATCTGTCCTCCACTAGCCTTTAAAGAGGTTTTTTTCTGTTCAGCAAGTCAGTCAATAGCCACAGGTAAAACTGATGTTGTGTCTGACTCATCTTCCTGAAGACAAGGATTGGCAGTTTGGGAGGTTGACCTGGTTGACTCGTGTGAGTTTGATGTCGTGTCCCTATTAAAAAACATTATAGCACGTCATGTCTGACTAGGTTGTACTGTATCTTAGTCTGCTGATGTCGCTTACCCTTTAGAAGTCAAAACAGCATATGATTTGATTTCATGCTCTTTTATCCTTTAACTAGCCTGATAACAGGGATGGAAAAAGCAATGATGTGTGTGTGTGCATGTGTGTATAACAACTCTCCATCATCCCCTAGCAGAGGATCCATTAGCCTCGGACCCCCTCCCTGGTTGCCCAGTGATTAAGTAAACAAAGTGTGTTTGACCAATCCGGCACGCAAATATTTGTTCTGGAAGCTGCCTCATCTGACAGGAGACACACACACGCCTGCAGCCGTGTGCTGAGGTATATATATTGTGACAATCCTGATGGTCCAGTATTACATATGCACACACACATAGAGTAAAATGGCTCCATCAATGACCTAGGCCAGACCTTTTCCTCGGACTTCAAGTTAGATTCAGCTGAACCTGGCAGCTAATTGTGCTCAGGTAATAAAACGTTTTCTTTTTCAAGCAATTTCAAATTTATATCCTGTCAACAAACTGCTTTACTATTTGATCCTTTACTTCTTCTCTTCTGTAACTGTCTCCAGCTTTAATAAGCCAACATGGCGGCGGGCGTCATCAGAAACTTCCTCGTGCAGACCCCGACTCCAGCCTACTTTCCGCTTATTTTCCAGCACTCTTCATGCAAGGAAGATGTAGAGGAGATGCTGGAGGAAAAGCCGGAGCTGAGGGAAGATGACGAAGACAGAGAAGAAGAGGAGGAGGAGGATGATGAAGAATCTGAAGCTCAGGAGGAAGAGGAGGAATGTTTAGAGCTTTTCTTAAAACCCGCCCACTATGCTTTGGACGTGACCAAGCAGCTGTTGAGGTTTGCAGATCTCATCAGCCGTGACATTCAGCGGTATTTTGGTCGCTGCTCTGGTGATCAAGACACTTGTGACATCTACAGCGACCCAGTCTCCGTCACAACAGGCGGGCGGCTGCGTTATTATGACGACCTGCTGAAAATTGCAAGAGCAGGAAGTCCAGAGGAGCAAGAAAACAGCTTTGGGACTTGTGCTGATGATAAAGGAGTCGGATTTGCTAAGGGTAACAGCGGTTTGGGGCCCCTGGCCGAACTGTTCAACCACAGGGGCCCAAGTCAGGGCCGCAGCCGCCCGATGATCAAGCGGCATCTCCCGCTCAGTTTCTGGACTGAACCAATCCCCTGCTGCTCTCTGGTCAGTTTCAGTAACACACCTGATGTCACACACACAAAAAGTGACTCGCCTTCACAGGACAGCACACACACAGACACAAACACACACATGCACTACAATGCACTGACACACCACAACACACACACCCTCGACGGCACTCAGCCAGACTTCAGTGACTTGCTGGCAAACTGGGATCCAAACCCAGAGCTCACACACACACTAACGGAGAACACACACATGCAGCATTAAACAGCCTGCAGGGGCTGACAGCGGACTGTTCTTTATTCATACCCTTTTTAACTTTGATAGATTCTTAAAAAGTTTAATAAAAATGGGAAAACAGAAACCAATCAATGCCTATGTGTTGTGCTCAGTTTTTTAACTGCAGCCTATCATTTATGTGATGTTTGTTTCACCCAAATTACAAAAAGCATAGTGGTATGTAGTCATGCAGACCATGTTGTTTTGTGTGTCCAGGTTTTGAAACCCAAATACAATAGAGGGGACTTTAATTTAGTCAGTGGTGCTGACAGAATTGAAAACTTACATTTAAACGATTAAATAGGAACTTGCCTTTTTCAGACACAGTGTTCCAGTTACTCTGGGTAATACACAGACCTCACACTGAACTTTTTTCCATGCTGTCAACTAAAGAGAGACATCCAAATAAATACTCTGGATTATCCTGGTTTATAAAAAGATACAATGTTACTAATAATATATATATATAATATTTCAGCCTTTTTTGTGATGCAATATCAAAATTTCAGGAGTTCTCTAGTTGCCTTATTGTCTTTAGTTTTAAGTTTAGAGAGTAATTTCCCCTGAAAATCCTGCTGACCTCCAGTGGTTTACCTTCTCACCTTGCTGCCCTGATGTGCAAGTGTACTCCAGGACACCGTGACATCACTGTTGAGTGTGGTTACAGGTACAACAGAGCACAATTCTGACCACACTGGTCAGTAAACGTTGGTGTGGTCAGAATTTTCAACAAGAGGATGGATTATCCCTTTATTCTATTTAAAGTATTTGGGTGCATTGTATGCCTTAATTAGAGGGTAAACAGTAGAGAGATGACAGGAAAGGACGGGGGAGAGAGAGAGATGGGTAACGACTTGCAACAGTGGTCTTCGATCAGACTAGAGTCATGCAGTCCGTGTTTTGACTTTTAAATTTTTTTTATTATCATTAAAAAGGCTCCAGAACAGATAAGAGTTTCCAAGTCAAGAATTAACTCAACTTTTAAGCCAACACAGAAAAGAATATTACTGTTTCTGTTAAACAGTAATATGGATGAGCCATTTAAAAGAGATTGGAAGAGCTAACAATCCTCCCAATTACTATGCAGTCACTGTTTTTAGGTAAATGACTGATAAGGCCCAGCTACAGTGTGAGGAATGAAAGATTAAAGACGTTTACACATATACATGCTACCATCTGGTGCGTGATGGCTAAAAACACAATAACAAATGATGAAGGAAAAGATGACAAAGAAGGAGAAAAAGACAAAGAGGTGTGATGAGTCTTGAAGCCTTAACAGTGGATCAACCAGTTTTTCACAACTGTGAATCTACAGGGCACCATTTGATTGGTTTACACTGGAAAGAGTCCCCTGTAGGCGTACCATCTGATTGGATGAGCAGCAAGGCCAGTAAAATTTTGACACACACTCTCCATCTTAGACAAATAAAAGTACATGCTTTCAGTTACACATTATGGGTGCCCATACCTGAGCGAAGGTACCACTGCAGCTCAGACAGAAAACGCCATCATGACAACACGCAGGCTTCTGTCCATAACTCTGCTAGGCCTGCTGCTGTGGGCCTCTTGCGTCCAGGCCGACGACACAGACAGCAACGCCGACAAACAGACTGGAACACAAGAAGAGGCATCAACAGAAGAAACTCTGGGGGAGACAGAAAAAGTGGAGGAGGAAACCAAAGAGGCACCAAAGAAAGAGAAAACAACAGAGATAGAGGAGGAGAAAGATGTGATGGTTCTCCACATCAACAACTTTGCCAGGGCTCTCAGCGAAAATCAGCATTTACTTGTTGAATTCTGTAAGTAGTTGTATTAAGTTTTGAATTACATCTGAAGTGGAAACAGCAGTGAGATCATGAATGAACTCTGTTGTGCCCAATAGGTGATAAAAAACTTCTACAAAGAACTTTTTTGAGACAATATATATGAAGTTTGTGTTGCTTTTCAGCTCATATAACATCAGATAACATCAGTGACATATGTTGGACCAAAATGGATTGTAATTGACAAGTTTTGTGTTAAAAGGTGTCACAGATCTGTACTTTCCTAAAGAAGACATGCAGATGTGATGGAGTAACACAAAAACTAAAATAAAACAGAGGTTCCTCTTTGACCTTGGAAACACACATTAAAATAAAGCTAAAGGAGGCTGTGGGTTTGGACCAAAGCTTTAGGAATAGCTAACTTAGTGGACCTTGACTTTAGAATTTGTACTATAAATGTAAAATTCTTTCCACCGCTGCTTTCTGTTCTGGCCCTCATAAGCACTGAGGCGTTATCATACAAATGTGCATACACGTGGCCTCTCCTGTCCAGATGCTCTCTTGGTTCAACTCTCCCACAGATGAGCTCAGCGCTGTGAGTATAAGGGGTCATGGCAAGGAAAAGAGCAAAGGGGATAAAGGTTGAGCCCAACTGCCACTGCTGCTATCAGTGGCTTATTTCCATGTGTATCTGTGCATGTGCTGCTGATAGCAACGCAATACTGGACAGAACTGACACCTGTGTGGAGTAGCTGCTGCTTCGGCCTCTTGATTTTCAGTATTTCTTCTACATGGAAACACATTTAAACTCAGTCCAGTGTTGTATAAAGAAAGTAACTGTGTGTTTGTGTAGATGCTCCCTGGTGTGGCCACTGTAAACAGCTGGAGCCACTTTATGCAGAGGCTGCTGGGAAGCTGAAGACTGAGGAACCAGCGATGCGTTTGGCCAAAGTGGACGCCACAGAGGAGAAGGAGCTGGCTGAGGAGTTTGACATCGATGGCTTCCCCACTCTGAAACTGTTCGTCAACGGAGACCGCAAGGAGCCTGTTGACTTCACTGGTAAACGCACACACAGGGACACACACTTAATGTAACTGTAGACTTGTGTCCTGTCCAGGTTTTCAGACTCACAACCATATGTGCCCCTCTAACCCCCTGCAAAACCACAATCTTTTCATCTTACATCTTGGTGTGTTAAATTACTTGAAAAAAAATTGACATGACTTGACATCGTGTTTTGTGGATGTGTGTGTTTTCCAGGTAAGAGGTCAGTAGAGGGAATAATCCAGTGGATGAAGCGCCGAACAGGCCCTGGCACCCCTGTGCTCGACTCGACAGACTCTGCAGCTCAGTTCATCGATTCCCATAACATCACTGTTGTAGGATTCTTTGATGTACGTTTATCTATTTTAGCTATCTTTCTACTAATAAATCATAAGCTCCCATATTATTTGTTATATTCATATTTTGATTTATATTTATATTAGGATCTGGAAAGTGAAGCAGCCAAGTTGTTCAAAGAAGCTGCTTTGGATATGACCGACACTGAGTTTGCTGTGTCAGCGAGTCCTGAGGTTTTCCACAAGTATGAAGTCAAAGCCAACTCAGTGGTGCTCTTCAAAAAGGTAAAAAAAATGCTATGATAGTCGCTGAAAGGCACAGAATCAAGTGTTTTATAGAAAGGCAGTTCCATAATACAAGAAGCCGTAATGATGTTGGCTTTGCTGCCATCTAGCGCCTAGAGATAGTGACTATACTTTTTGAGGACTGGATGTTCTCACAAGGATAGAAATGTGAGGACAGTGGGCTGACTTCTGTAAAAGGGTTTTCCAACTTTAGAAACTTTAGATTTAGAATAAACAAGGCTTGAATTCTGTTTAGCATCTTGCCATATAGCAGAAGATAAAGAAAAAGATTAGGCCTGCAATTACAGTAATGACTTTTTTAAAATGTATTAATCTGTCAGTTAATATTTCAATTTCCAGAACCCCTTTAGAAATAAATTAGATTAGATTGCTTCCGTTTTATGCAACTTGTTTGTGTTACATGCAGGATTACTGAACAGCCCAAGGGGGGTCAGGGGGCCCCTGGGTCAGAGCCTCTGTTTAAGTGACTGTTAAGATTTCTTGTTGGAAAGTCAATCAAACAACTACAAAAGGACACAAACCCACCCCAAATAGAAGCAAACTGACTACAAAGAAACCCAAAACAACAACAAACAATGCAGCTGTTGTTTGTGTCTGTTTCAAGATGGTCGTCTTGATCATATGTAGGAGGGGTGGGAGGCTTTTTACATGTTTGTGCCAGGGGCCCATTGTCTCATAATCCGTCCATGGTTACATGCTAAGTATAGTTTGTTTTAATTAACTTTATTTCTTTGCGTATCCAGCACGTGTTGGATTTTTGTTTGTTACTGTTTTGCTTTATGTGTATCTTGTTTATGACTGAATCAAATAAAATTTCCCGGGGCCAAAGTTTGCTTGTTTTGTCCGACCATCAGTACACAAATGTGTGTGTGTGTTTGCTAGTTTGATGATGGCAGAGCAGACTTTGCATTGTCAGAAGAAGGGAAGCTGGACAAAAATAACCTGACCACCTTCATCAAGGAAAATAGCCTGGAGCTGATCGTCCCATTCAGCCAGCAGGTAAAACCCACCCACCACCCCCACACACACACACACACATAATTCGAACATTCAAGTGAAATGTAAAATTATATTAAAAGTGTGTGTCTGTTCTTAGACTGCAGATAAGATATTCACCTCTAGCATCCTCCTGCACAGCCTGCTGTTCATCAACTCCTCTGTGGAGAGTCAGACAGCCCTGGTGGACGAATCCAGGGCTGTTGCCAAAAAGTTCAAGGGCAAGGTAACAGTCTGATGTGTGTGTGTGCGTATGTGTGTGTAGGGTAGTGTGTTTTTGAGAGAGAGACAGAGACAGAAAGACATAAAACCTAATTTATGTCTTGTGTGTGTATTATGTAGATGCTGTTCATTGTGATCGATGTGACAGAAGCCCTCTCTCATGTGCTGAAATACTTTGCCGTGTCCGCGAATGACGCTCCCACTGCACGCATCATCAACATGGAGACGGGAAAGAAGTTCACCATCACTGCCGGGGATCTCACAGCAAATTCACTGAGCAAGCTGTGCCAGGAAGTTGTGGATGGCACTGCCAAGGTAACACACACACACACACACCTTTCATATTCAGTCACACAACAGCATTAAAGCCAATAACTTGTCTTGTCTTGTGGTGCAGCCCTACTATCGGTCTGAGGAGATCCCAGAGGATTGGGATAAAGGACCAGTCAAAGTCCTGGTGGGGAAAAACTTTGAGTCTGTTGCTCTGGACCCAACCAAAAACGTCTTTGTAGAGTTCTGTAAGTTGGTTTGACTACCTGCCTGAGTTGGCACTATAAAAACTCAAACTGGAATTTAGTGAAACCAACTCCTCTTTCTCATCAATTCCAAATTTCTCTCTTTCGTTTCCACTTTCAAACTATTTCAACCCATAAATTCATTAGCACAGGTAGTACTGGTAAAGTGTTTATTAGGTCTGGGGAATTTAATTAGCACTAAGCCTTACTACTGTATCAGCTTCTAATAGGCCACAACATACACAGAATGCCTTGATTGCCAACAAGACAGGATGCACCTAAACCCCACCGAGCTCATGCACTCACAGCATTCGTTTCAGTTCACTTAGCTTAACAATTAGATGCAGATGGAAACTAAACCAAGAAACATTGGGAATAAAGGTTATTATCTGCTTTCATCAGCAGCAAACTACTCTCATACGTCCATCTCTCCTCTCCTCTCTCCTCAGTCTGTCCTACCTTCTTGAAGCTTGGCATCTAATCAAAAATGGCAACCTGTGACTTGGGCTACTATATTATATAACTATATTTATATAATATATAAAAATATAAAATTGTGTGTAAATTAACGTTAAATTATGATTCACGTGTCTGAATATAACTAACGTTATACATTCAGTGTTCAGAGGCATAATATGTCTATGAAGATTCTCAGTCATCCAGGTCATAGTTATCCAACGAAGGTTAAAATCAAGGGCAACTGGACTTGGTTGAAGATACTGGAAGACGTTTCGTCCCTCATCCAAAGGACTTCTTCAGTTCTGACTGACTGAGTTTCCTGGGAAGTGATGAAAGGAGACTAAACAACCACTACACAAACGCATGGCTCAACACAGAAGGGCCAACTCCTCAGGTCAAGACTCTGCAGTCTACTTACATCTGAAGGACAGAGGACACTCGTTTGAGGACCACCAGGTGCACATTTTAGACAGAGAAGATGGATGGTTTGAATGAGGTGTCAAGGAAGCCATTTACACCAGGGTTGAGAAGCCGTCATTGAACAGGGGAGGGGGTCTACGCCACCACTTATCCCCCACTTACAATGCTGTCCTTTCATCTCTTCCCAGGAAACTCAACAAACGTAACCTATTGACCTCAGGTGAAGATACCAACGATGGTCGTTCAGTCTTGGCCACAGGTAGTCTTAACGACTG
>NC_060153.1:4793028-4803177 GCF_021292245.1 Micropterus dolomieu | reverse complement strand
GTCCACCCCAAAGACCGCACACCCAAACACAAGAAAAGCAATCTAGTGTATGCGGTCCAATGCAGTGAGGAATGCACAGACCTGTATATTGGGGAGACTAAACAACCACTACACAAACGCATGGCTCAACACAGAAGGGCCAACTCCTCAGGTCAAGACTCTGCAGTCTACTTACATCTGAAGGACAGAGGACACTCGTTTGAGGACCACCAGGTGCACATTTTAGACAGAGAGATGGATGGTTTGAAAGAGGTGTCAAGGAAGCCATCTATACCAGGGTTGAGAAGCCGTCATTGAACAGGGGAGGGGGTCTACGCCACCACTTATCCCCCACTTACAATGCTGTCCTTTCATCACTTCCCAGGAAACTCAACAAACATAACCTGTTGGCCTCAGGTGAAGATGCCAACGATGAGTCGTTCAGTCTTGGCCACCGGTGGCTCTAACGACCATGACGACTGTCGTTACCACAGCCAGGAGCACTAACGAACTAACGAACGGTATCAACGATCCTAGCTAATGATCCCAGAGAGGTTCAATAGCTGAGTTTCCCTACCAGTCAGTCAGAACTGAAGAAGTCTCTTGGATGAGGGACGAAACATCTTCTAGTATCTTCAACCAAGTCCAGTTTAATTAATTTATTTACTGCTGCTGCATGTCTCCCGTCCAAATGGACAACATTGCTTTACAATGCCAAAATAAAACTACACTCATAAAAAATTTGCCTATATAAGTAAAATATAAGTAAATATATTTTAATAAACTCTTAGCCAGTATCCAGTATCTTCAACCAAGTCCAGTTGCCCTTGACTTTAACCTTCATTGGATAACTATGACCTGGATGACTGAGAATCTTCACAGACATCTTAGCAGAATAAAAGACTAAACACCGAAATAATGGTGGAAACTGTTTTTATTGACTTCATTGCTGCTGCAGTCCGCATATTTTATAACTGCCAGTGTTCGCACTGCATTAGGCTACATTACAATTACTTATTTGTGAAGATGATTTTAGATGTTGTTAACAGCCAGGAGTCTACTATTTACAACATCTATCTCTATGATCTAGTTTGTATTTACAAAAAAGTTTGTCAAGCGGCTGCGCTGGAAAGCGCTCTCCATCGTGATTTCCAAGTTATAGGCAGACAGGTCCTGCAAATAAAAAATGGAATACACACAAACAGCAGAGCAGGGACTGACTGACACGATGAGAAATCTGAGAAATTTAAAAACTTACCGTATGTAGTGATGATGTATAATATGGCAATTGCGGTCTATATGGCCGCGGTGGCAGTCAAAGGTAAATAAATTCAGAAAACACCAAAAACACCTAGTTAGGAAAAGTCATGGGCTGGCAGGCTTGTAGTTGCATTATAAAAACCTCAATGGTCCGTCAGACCGTCTAGGCGGTTCTAGTGTTAACAACCAGTCAAGAAGCCAAGCTGTTAATAGGTAAAAAGCTCTTCTTCTATTTCTCCTCTGTTGAACAAACGTTACTGTAATGTTAGCTTTTAGACACACGAAAGCTGCATGGGTGGAATTTACATACTGTCGGCCAGACCTAGATCTTATGTAAATGCTCTCCAGCTGCTCATGTAATTGTTTGATAAAGTATGTCTAATTCCTCTCTCTGTTAGCTAGGCAGCAGGTCCAAAGAATGCTATTTAATTACTGTTAATGCCACTGTAGATTGGTTCTGTAGTTTGGCTTGCATATAAGCATACATTAAATACTTTATCATGTAAACTGCTGATAAGGATCCTACTTAAATTGGCTACGGTCTGAATTTAATAACCTGATGGCGGAAGGAATTAAAGATTTGGAGTAATGATAACTATATGAATGGATGCATGTATGTATGATTACTTTCATTTTATTATATTTTCATGTGTATGTATCTGTAGGTATATTCTCATGTATAGTCTAGCCTACATTTAGGCAACATCTACATATTCATTTAATTTATTATAGCAAGTGAATTCAAAAGTTAAGTTGGAACTTAACAATTTATTTATGTGATAAATCAGTTTAATATTTAGTTCAAGATAGATGTATACATCTTCACATGAATCCCTATATGTGGATTTCAAAAATGTTTTACGGTTCATACTTTTGTCAAAAGACTGAGAGAGAGAGCAGAACGACATGCTGCTGCAGAATTTCCCAGAAAAGGCACAATATTAAATTAGAATGGAATATCAACGATGACAGCAGCTCGCACAATGACAAAGGCTATTCTCTGTGATGTAATTCTCAAGCATGGTACAGTGTGTTCAGTGGTTCTCAAAATACAGGATGTATGCAGAAAAAACATCAACCCTGTATTCTTAAAGCATGTGTAATATTCCTGTAAATGTCTTCAGAATGCCTCTCAGATCCCACAGTTTCCAAAGATACTGAATATCACAGGCTAAACTTACTGAAATTGTGTACAAAATAATCAGACATCAATAATACTTTCATTTAATAGAGTGATGCAGCCCTAGACTAGTAAACATTATATAGCTTCAATGAAGTGTTGAAACTGATGTATAATGCATACTGGCACGTGATCAGTGTGAAAATTAGTTTTTCTTCTTACCTAAGAGTTTAAGAAATGTAATATTAAGGCTGAACGTGGTGGATACAGCTATCTTTACGTTTTCCTTTCAGTTTTTCTTTTTACATTTTTTTACATTCAAGGGCTCTCATTTGTTCATTTTGAGTTCGAGCTGCTAAAGAAAGCCATAACCCAAATGTTGTGTACACGCAAAGTCCGCAAAGGCAGCCCTTGAAGCCACATCCCTCCCCCTCAGAAATCAATACAGGCATTTGTTCTCAGATGTCTTCATTGTGACATGTCTTTGCATGCTTAATGAACTTTCCCTGTTCACTGTCCAAGGCTGTATTGATCTTCAAAATAGCTGGTATTCAGCAGAGACCTCCATTCTGTCTGGGCAGAGCTGAAGCAGAGAGCTCCATAGATCAAGCAGACAGAAGGAGCACATTATGCTCCTTTTTAAGAGTGGGACTGTTTGAGTCAATTTTCAGCCACTGGCCATTTATCCTCTGTCTTCTGCAGACAGCTGGTTAAGAACAGTGAAAAGGGGAAGCGCAGTGGATCTTAATCTAATTAAATGCAGAGCAACGACAGGAAAGTCTTTATCAGCTGCTGACTTTCTCTGCAGATCTCTCTCCGCTGATACTAGTGAATAATGAGCACCAAGGTCAGCAGTCACAAAGCCATGCCTGGATTTTCGATATCCACTACTTTCACCTCATTCTGCATAGAACACACTTCCAACATTACACACTCATAACAGGTCCACATGCAGGGGTTCGATCTGTATCATTTTACATTAAAAAAACTGCATTACTGTCAAACTCAAATCTTTGTATGAAAAGTCTTTGGGCAGATAGAAATCAGTCAAAATGTCTGGTTTCTGAGTCTTCTGTTCCTGTGGCAAGACATTGTGGGATTTTTGAATCTGAACACTGAATCTCCCTTTCTTTGCAGTAAGTAATGCTGAGAAGCTGTGACGATGGCTGCCAGTAAGATACAGAAAAGATGGAGAGATAGATAGAGAAATAGCCAATTAGACGGCTAAAGCAAGAGAGGTACATCAAGTGAAAGCTAGCTAGTGAGATAGCCACAGATAGGGTTAGTTAAAGAAAATTATTTTTACTCATGGATTTTTCCCTAGGTGTGAAAAATATCAATTTTGATGAATTGATATCTTGGCATTTCAGGTTTTCCTGCAAAGGGTAACTGGTTTAGCAGAGATGAAGGTGACTATTGGAATTCATGCAATTCGGTTTGGTTTAGTAATCTTTAAATCACATAAATAAATATAATATAAATATAGATATTTTAAATTATAAATAAATTCATTAAATTGATTCCAGGAAAAAAAATTGTGTACCGGCAGCGTTAATGGTAGACAGTATTACCGTGTCAGGATTGGCTGAGTTACAGACAGATTTACACCCAAATGCTGATTCAGTTTGTGAAGCTTAATTTAACAAAAGCAGGATAATTTGACTAACATGAGGGATAGAGACCAAACAGAACTGACAACCATTTACACAAGAACACACAAGCAGGCAACAGGGTAAAACTCTTTGGGCCAGATTTACTAAAGTGTGAGTTTGTGTGAGTAAAAACGTGTCCAAACTTGATATCACCTGCAAATTAACACGTCAGCTGATCTACTAACGGTGTGAATGACGTCTTTCAAAAGTGCAAGGTAACACCTGTTGTACATTTACTACTTTTGCCTTAATGAAAATGCAATTTGGGGCGTTTCAATTTTATTGTGCAAAGTAATGGGAGGGTAACATACAAATACATGTATTTAATACACGCAATGTGATCTAACAAGCTGAAAAGCAATTTCATGTGAGTGCAACAGCATCTGTATTTAATACGTTTGAAAGGAAGGTGCAAACCGCCAAGTGTTGCACAGAGATGGCTGCTGTTATTGTTGCAAGGAGACACAGTAATGAAAGAAGACGTAGAGAAATTAAAAATATTAGATATTATTATTCTATATCCAATATCTAGAAATAAAATTATTTTATTTTATGTATTCGATGAACTATACGAATAGAATTGTTATTTATTTTTGTATTTTCCTTTAGTTTTGGCAATACTGTTGTATTAACATTCAATAAAGCAAATTTCTTTTCGACCTGACTTCTTTTCTCAGTGAGATGGAAGAATTTAGAAAGTTGCGTGGCGCTGCGAGAGTCGGAGAGGGAATGGGGCGTTGGGGCGTACGGGACCAGGGCCAGGAGATCACGGTACGGACGGTCGGTGATTGTTTCCTCTGGCTGGTTGAAGCATTCGAATCAGAATTGTCAAGTCTTGCCTATAGTCGACTGATCGCCGAATCATGTGGTGGCGGGGGGTTACACGCTCAATTCAATAGTCACCGTTACTTACACTGTACAGTGACAGCTAAAGATATCAGAGGATGAAGCCTAAAACTGAGCATCGTCTTTGAAATTAGTTACATCATTTCCATTTTCCATAAACATTTAGCCTAATAAATTATAATGTTCAAGACATCATGATCACCTGGGTTATTTACCAATGAAAGTCACAATCAGAATACCAATAAATAATAAATGATACCAGCAATGTGCCAGTAGAAATGATCCTGTGCCTCTGAGCAGGACACACTATAAATACAGACTGCAGGTTGTTGTTCATGTGCAGGTGTTTGTTAAACAGGTAACAGCTACGGAGAGAAAACATGCTGCTCTGCACTGATACCTGTGAGCCTTTATTAGTATCAGCACAGTGCACGTGTGCAGACACAAAGTCCATCAGAATTCTCTCCAGCTATTAAAGCTGACTGACAGCTGTGATCAGCTGATCAAGCTATGAAAAGATACAAGTGAGAGCAGGGGTGTAGGAGCGACTTTGAACCTGCTGAAATGCTAATGGAGTTCGGGGGCATGCTCCCCCCCCCAGGTTTTTTTTTTTAAATCAAGCACTTAAGTGCTCATTTCTAATGACTTTGACAGAATGTACTAGTGTGGCTGAAAGAGGGTATTTGCAGTGACAGAAGATGGAGAATAGACTGGAGACCCTTGTCTTTAAGCTTCATTTTCATTTTTTCCAGTGTGTTTGTTTTATTTATTTATTTATTTGGTTACATATTTTTTATATAACAACTTCAGTTAGGTGTATTACTACTTCTTCTAAGATGGTTGTTTAGAATAAGTAGCCCACAACTGCATATTACATACTTGGGAGGGATCCACTCCTGTACATGAAACATTTGTATCACATTGAGTTTGTCATTGTACTTAGCCTATGTTTATATAAAATTTGTGTAAAAAAAAAAAGTTACAGCACTTTGCAGTTAATTTAGCTTTATTGAAAAATCCTCAAGTAGTTCTATTTAAATGACAAATCCTCGTTCTTTGTCTCTTGAAATTTCTTTTGAGCTAATTTTCATGAATTCGTGCTGTATTTGATGCTTTGTTGATGCTTGTATATTGTTTCTCAAATGTAAGTCGCTTTGGATAAAAGCGTCTGCCAAATGAGTAAATGTAAATGTCATAACTTTCTGTCAAAGTTACATTTAGTTAAGAAAAAGCCTGTTTTGGCATAGATGTTACTCGGGATACTGCGTCACTGACACGATGAAAAGCTCATGACAGAGCCAAAAGGAAAAAAGTGAAAAAAGTGAGTCTGCATTGCATTTATTTTTGCATGCTTTTAATTCTTGTAGGACATATTTCGTGCTTAATTAAGTTTCAACGGAGTAGGACTACATTTATTTACCTCACAGTGTCTACACCTATATGTCTATAAAGTCCACCGCAAAATAGCATAAGTAGTGTAGCCTACTTTATAGACAAATTATTTTTTAAAAAACTTTAAAGTACTTATGTGGACAATTAACTGTGTTTCCAATTTCTGTGCAACTAATTTCCATCTAGAATTGTCTTCAAAACATTTGGAAAGGTAAGAACTATTTTATGCATTTCCACATTTTAATTTGCAATAAGAAAGGTGAAATGTAATGTTACAATAACATACATTTAATCCTGCGCAGTTTTTTCTACTGTGTAATTGTAACAGAGTTAAACTTTAATAATTCTTATTTTCAAATTTGCATCTGTGGATTTTATTTATCATTTAGTGTCTTATGATTTATGATTAATGAATATTTGTGAATTTTAAGTCAATGAGTTATTTATATTTATCTTTATTTTTGCTATTTCTTTCCTGTGGAAATGACCCTAGCTGCACACTATCCCTTCTGTACCTCCTAAGCTTCCGTAGTGCTCCGTTTCCCTCAGTCTCGTTTTGCACAGCTGAGGGTAAGTTGTGTGGAAAAGTGCTGTTGGGCTAATATACTGTTTTCCTTGGAAATTGAACCATTTACATTATAACTTTCAACACATATTGCGCGATGTCAATACAGTTATGTCACGTAGCAGTTTTGTGTTAGTTTGACTGTTAAAATGCGTTTTAGTAGTGTTTTCATTTTAACTTTCTAGCCGCCATTTTTACCACGGCAGCTACATGTGACCAATGTAGCTCGTCGGAGATTTCAGCGTCTCTTCCCTTGAGTAAACGCTGTATTTTTGTATGTTTAGGAAGCAGAGGTGCAGTAAGAGGAAGTCAGAAGGCAATTAATATGTGCATTGTGTTCTACATGTATGTGTTTTCCTTCTGTTTATTAATGTAATTTTTCGGTGACCGTCACCTCACCCACACACTTTTTATTCAGCCCACCAGGTGTCGCTGTTATGCTATTTTGTTTTAAGGAAACATAAGTACTGTTTTTTTTTATGGAATTGCATTTAATGCTTAATATTTTCTGGACAGTGTTAATTGCTCTCTATGAGTAGCCTGCACTCTGAGCAAAATACCTCATGTAATGTTAAAGTAATGTATTTGTATTTTAAATACATGAAGTTGTGAGTCTCGTTTTGCACTGCTGAGGGAAGCAGAGGTGCAGTAAGAGGAAGCCAGAAGGCAATTAATATGTGCATTGTGTTCTACAGGAGCCAATAAATTTAAAAAAAGAAGCCATCTCGAGTCGTCCTTCACACGCCCCTAACCACACCCGTTACATAATATATATGTGGAAAACACACCTGTCAATCATTAGTTTTTGAAACAGTCCAGAAGAAAAGTTATTTGTCTTGATGATATCTCAAAAGACATAAAACAACTCCAGGAATCATCTGAGTGGAAAACAGGGGAATGTCTGTTAAAAAAACAGAACTTTTGGGCAGAACTCTACTCAATTTTATGTCTGACAAATACACCCACAAATATTATATCTCATCTGAAAAGGCCATACATCACAAATATTAAGGTATGTCAAATCTATCTATCTATCTATTGTTATGGTTATAGCGGAGCCCTGATATATAGATGAGTCCCTGTAATATTTTGTTTGTTGGTTGCACTTTTAAAAGTACATTGTAAACTAGTAAAACTTGATTCCAATTTTAGGCTTCAAATGAAGATCCAGCACAGTCTGACACTGTTGTGGAAAACAAAGAACTTGTACCAGAGCAGGAAGATGATCAGGAGAATGATGTAGCAAAACTTGTTGTAGAGAAGGAAGATGAACAGGAGACGCACAATGTCTGAAAGAATGATGATGTAACAGGACAAGATGCCCTGGACAAAGACTTAAAACAAAAGAGAGAAGGTGCATAGGACATTAGAATTGTTCACAATGAGGACATCAAAAAAGACGATGGAAAGGAGGAAGCTCGAAAAGAGAGAATTTTTACAAGAGGATGTAAAAAAAAAAGGTGCTAAAAGAGAGATTCATCAGCGATTGAAGCTGGACAAGCGGAAGAAGACACAACAGATGAAAGATTTTAAAAAGGAAGAAGATGGAAAGCCACACAAGAGGAGGAAGATTTTAAAGAGGAAGCTACACAGGAAATGGAAAATACCCAGCCATAGGAAGATGTAAGGAAGGAGACAATTATATTTACATTTAATACATTTAAAAGATTTACTACTATCTATTTCACCAGTAGCTGTTTTCCAAAACTACACCAAATGTTCCAACACATATTTAGCTATCTTCTTCATACAGGAAAATATATAGAGATTTTTCTAATTATTCCTATTAATTGTCTTGCAGGTCCAAAAAAAACTTAGAGGTAAAAGACAGTGACAGTGGGAGTGATAGTGAAGATGATGTCACTCATGACAAGCAAGCTGAATTCTTCATGCAAAGTCTTCCTGCACCACCTTTTTTTTGTATCCCTCGCTCTGCCTGTACAAAACTGAGGAAAAAAACAAAGGATCACCTCAAGAGACTGCACTGGACTAACATTATTTCAACAGGTATTCGCACAATCCATCCACGTTGCCATTTTGCGTTTATAGGACACAGGGTGAAAGTCCAAGGGTCAATAAGGAATGCACCTCTTTTCAAATGCTCCAGCTATTGCTTCTTCAGTGACTGCCCAATAGAAGTGGATGTTGTTGTGCACAGTGAGAATACTCTTAAACTCTTAAAGCCAGAGGTGACATGATAGTAACCAGAGCTACAAAGGCGACCTGTCAGAGCAGAAAAAAAACCAATACACCAACAACTTCAAACCACACTTCCAAGGGCCCTCTATGTTGAAAGCATGGAAAAACTTGAGGAATCAGTAGTTGAGTGTGGCTGCAGAGCTGAAACACCATCGCCAGGTGTTCTTATATCCATTTCCTGGAGACAAAGACAGAAAGAGAGGGGAAAAAATTAAACTCTGTCTCCAGATGATGGTCGAAGGAAAAAACAGACAAAGCTGATAAAGTTCTTTAGAAAGTTCTTCTTCATCCAAAGGGGGTGATGCTGTGGTCCAAGAGGATCATCGACATACTCTACCAGTGGACAAAAGTGGATGTAGTATACCTAGATGCCACAGGAAGTATTCTCAAGAAATCAAAACACAGCACAGGTCCTTTTTACGTGGATGAGCTGGTGGTCAGAAACCCAGTTGCAACATATGTGACCTGTGACCACACAACTGCATCCATTCTTTATTTTCTGTGTGCTTTTCAGACTGATCATGAAAAAAAAAAAGAAGACAGAAACAACTTTCCAGTCATGGTCATATGTGATGGCTCCATGGTCCTCATGCAGACCATATCACTGTTTTTCTGCCAAACAAACCTTAAAGCCTTGCTCCAAAGTTGTCTATGAAAATTCTCAGTCATCCAGGTCATAGTTATCCAACGAAGGTTAAAATCAAGGGCAACTGGACTTGGTTGAAGATACTGGAAGACGTTTCGTCCCTCATCCAAAGGACTTCTTCAGTTCTGACTGACTGGCAGGGAAACTCAGCTATTTAACCTCAGTGGGGTCGTTGGCCCGGGTCATCAATACCTGACATCGACAGCCTGTGGATACCCTAAATGGACCTTTGTGAAAACAGCCACAAGATCCAAGAAGAACAAAACTACAGGGGAGGAGGAAAAGAAGGTCAAACGCAACAACATTGTGACTCCATATGTGTCTGGAGTATCAGAGAAACTCAGGAGGATTTTCAACACACATAACATCCCTGTGTTTTTTAAACCCAAGAACACACTAAGACAGATGCTGGTCCACCCCAAAGACCGCACACCCAAACACAAGAAAAGCAATCTAGTGTATGCGGTCCAATGCAGTGAGGAATGCACAG
>NC_060153.1:4791597-4793008 GCF_021292245.1 Micropterus dolomieu | reverse complement strand
TTTAAAATTCTATTGATCACTTTTAAAGCTCTTCATGGCCTCTCGCCTTGTTATATTTCTGACCTTTTAGTCCCATACGCACCAGCACGTACCTTGAGGTCCTCGGGCAGAGGTCTATTGTCTGTTCCAGAGTCTCGACTGAAAACTAAAGGGGACAGAGCGTTTGCTGTCAGGGCCCCGAGGCTCTGGAACAGCCTACCCGAGGAAATCAGGTCGGCTGAGTCAGTGAACTCTTTTAAGTCCCTTCTTAAAACATACTTTTATAGGAGAGCTTTTCCCGATCTTATTTGACTTTATTTTATCCCTTTTATTTTTATTGTATTTTACTAATTTTATATCACTTTTTCATGCTCTTATCTTGTTTTTTTTTTATTATTATTATTCTTTACACTTGTTAAAACACTTTGTAATTTGTTTTTGAAAAGTGATCTACAAATAAGGATTATTATATTATTATTATTATAAATGGACCTTTGTGAAAACAGCCACAAGATCCAAGAAGAACAAAACTACAGGGGAGGAGGAAAAGAAGGTCAAACGCAACAACATTGTGATTCCATACGTGTCTGGAGTATCAGAGAAACTCAGGAGGATTTTCAACAAACATAACATCCCTGTGTTTTTTAAACCCAAGAACACACTAAGACAGATGCTGGTCCACCCCAAAGACCGCACACCCAAACACAAGAAAAGCAATCTAGTGTATGCGGTCCAATGCAGTGAGGAATGCACAGACCTGTATATTGGGGAGACTAAACAACCACTACACAAACGCATGGCTCAACACAGAAGGGCCAACTCCTCAGGTCAAGACTCTGCTGTCTACTTACATCTGAAGGACAGATGACACTCGTTTGAGGACCACCAGGTGCACATTTTAGACAGAGAAGATGGATGGTTTGAAAGAGGTGTCAAGGAAGCATCTATACCAGGGTCGAGAAGCCGTCATTGAACAGGGGAGGGGGTCTACGCCACCACTTATCCCCCACTTACAATGCTGTCCTTTCATCACTTCCCAGGAAACTCAACAAACGTAACCTATTGGCCTCAGGTGAAGATACCAACGATGGTCGTTCAGTCTTGGCCACAGGTAGTCTAAACGACTGTAACGACTGTCGTCACAGCAACCAGGAACACTAACGAACCAGCGGTATCGATGACCCGGGATAACGACCCAACTGAGGTTAAATAGCTGAGTTTCCCTGCCAGTCAGTCAGAACTGAAGAAGTCCTTTGGATGAGGGACGAAACGTCTTCTAGTATGTTCAACCAAGTCCAGTTGCCCTTGATTTTAACTTTCGTTGGATAACAGATACCTAACTGATAAATGAATAAACTCAGAACTAAGCGGAACAGATGACAGGACTAACATGCATATACAAAACCAAACCCTCAGAATCAAAACCCCAAAA
>NC_060153.1:4790506-4791577 GCF_021292245.1 Micropterus dolomieu | reverse complement strand
GACCCGGGATAACGACCCAACTGAGGTTAAATAGCTGAGTTTCCCTGCCAGTCAGTCAGAACTGAAGAAGTCCTTTGGATGAGGGACGAAACGTCTTCTAGTATGTTCAACCAAGTCCAGTTGCCCTTGATTTTAACTTTCGTTGGATAACAGATACCTAACTGATAAATGAATAAACTCAGAACTAAGCGGAACAGATGACAGGACTAACATGCATATACAAAACCAAACCCTCAGAATCAAAACCCCAAAAACACAGAACACAGGACAGGACCGTGACACTTCTTTTCACTTTTTCACATCATCCCTATTTCTATACCTTAAAACAACTTGTTTATGCTTTTAACTTTTAAGGTAACTTCAATCTTTCTCTGTAATCTATTTAAATTTATAAATTTACTAGTGATATTATTATTACAACTTGTATTATTCAACTTTGAATAAAAAACGTAGGTTGGTGGGAGGGGTTGGTGTGAGTTGGTGAGCAAGTTTGTATGAATGAGTTTCGTAAGTGTATCTGTAATGTATGTTATGTAATGTTTCTGCTTATGATTTGTCTTTTGTATTCTGTATTTGTGTTTATAAGACCGTCTTTAATAAATTCAAATTCATCTAAGAATCTAAGATGGTTTTCTTCTTTGCATTTTGCAAGTGTCTGAACTGGCTGTGAGTAGATAATTACACAGAAATATACTTTGATGCGACACCAGCGTGTGTGTACACTCTGCCACTGAGCCACTGTATTGCTCCACACAAGCAGACTGCTGCGTTTCACACGGGCGCTGAAGGCTTTGTGTGAAATACTGACGCTTTGTCACCAGCTGTGGTAGAAGGTTTTACTTTCGGTTCCGGTTACCTCGTTGTCTCATCCTAACATACAGTCCCAAATAGATCTGTGAGTCGTTCTGAAGGGGGTGCTACCATCTCAGCAGAGAAAAAATGTAATGCACAGCAAAGAATAGGGCAAGTAGACTTTTAAAACATATTATGAATTCTCATACAGTCTCGTAATATTACGAGACTTTTGTTCTTGACACGTCAGAGAACACAGATCTGTGGGAGATATAGCTT
>NC_060153.1:4747998-4790486 GCF_021292245.1 Micropterus dolomieu | reverse complement strand
CACTGAGGTTAAATAGCTGAGTTTCCCTGCCAGTCAGTCAGAACTGAAGAAGTCCTTTGGATGAGGGACGAAACGTCTTCCAGTATCTTCAACCAAGTCCAGTTGCCCTTGATTTTAACCTTCGTTGGAGAGGCATAATATGTTTGGAGTCTCCAGTAATAAGAGAAGCAGACACATGATTAGCAGGGAAAGTGTTGACGTCAGGAAACTCACTTATTGTCATATTTTTGGGTTTGAGTTTTGTTATTTCCTGATTTATTTTAAAAGTATGTGTCCTGTGTTACTTTACTTCCTGCCTTTGTGTGTTTTCCTGTTTCCAGCCTGTTTGATTGTCTTCACTGCCCTACAATGAGTTCCACTTGTGTCTTGTTATACACCCCTCTCTTGTGTATATGTAGTCTGTGTGCTTCTCTTGTCTTTAGTAAGTTCATCTTCGTCATTTTGTCACACGTTCCACCTCTGTCTATAGTGTTTTCCCATATTGTGGGTCCAAATCTCTTGTGTTCCTGTTTCCTTGCTTGACTCACCTCGACACTGATATAAAACCAGTTACCAGATGTGACCTTTTGTCTTCTAACAGTGTTGTGTGTGTGTGTGTGTCTGTGTGTAGATGCACCATGGTGTGGACACTGTAAGGAACTGACTCCCATCTGGGATCAGCTGGGTGAAAAGTATGCGGACAACGATGACATCATCATAGCCAAGATGGACGCCACAGCCAACGAGGTGGAGTCTGTTGTCATTGAAGGATTCCCAACACTCAAATACTTCCCAGCTGGTGGCAAAGAGGTACACATACAAACTTACACACATGTCCAGCAACACAGGCTCTAGAGACGAACACAATTTTTGTAAAGGGCTTTTGATTATTTCTCTCTCGCAGTCATCCTGTCCTCCAACCCATTTCTGTCTTTTTTCTGTCTCTTCCTCTCTTGGTGTCTGTAGGTGGTCGACTACACTGGAAAAAGGGATCTGGAGACCATGTCGAAGTTCTTGGATGATGGAGGAGTGTTGTCTGAGGGGGTTACTGATGAAGAGGAACATGAGGATGATGAGGATGATGAGGATGATGAGATGAGAAGATGAGAAAGGTGACGACGCGGATGATGATAGCAAGGTTTGTATTTTTATTGCAACTTAATATATTTTTCTCATTAATATAAATCTACTCCACTCATCACTTTCCCATTTTATTTTTCTCTCTTACAGGAGACTGATGAGTCCGCAGAGGAACTGACCAACACAACATCTAAAGATGAGCTGTGATGTCATTTTGGTTTCCAGCCAATCAGGATCAACATAGAATCTTCCAATTTTTCTTAATAAAATTAATTTGGTTACAAACATAAAGATGTTGTGTACTTATGACTATACTGAATGGGCTTTAAACACTATTATTGTTCCAGTTTGATCCAAAATATGATTTTCTACAACGTAATAGTCACTTTAGACTTGGGACAAATATTACATTTCATTTCTTCAAGACACTTCTATGTAACAACTCAGTTACATTTTTGACTTTTTCAGTATGACGAAAAACATTAATAAAACATAAATACATTTATCATAAAAGATAAATGAACATGTTTATGAGAAGCATCTCTATGTGCAATGAGAGTCAACATAATCAGAACTTCTGCAAATGGAAAAACAATCAAGAGGGGACAATTTGCAGAGAAGGCAAAGCTTAAATAGGTAAGATTCAATTCAATTCAATTTTATTTATATAGCGCCAAATCACAACAACAGTTATCTCACAGCGCTTTTCATAAAAGAGCAGGTCTAGACCGTACTCTATAATGTTATTTACAGAAGATGTTAAAGATAATGGTGAAGAGTGACAATGCACAAGAGGAAGTAGATTGAAATATAGAAACAAAGTTATGTTTTTTCATTCCTACGTGACAACAAAAAAGTTTAAGAAAGTTTATTACTTAATTAAGTAAATTACCTAGTGTACCAAGTCTAACGAGACTAAGAGTCTATAGCCAGACTAGCGGCTGTGAGGCTGTACTTCCTAAATGCTAAAATCAGCATGCTAACAGGCTCGCAATGATGATGCTAGCATATTGATGTTTAGAAAGTATAATGTTCACCGTCTTAGTTTAACATGTTAGTATGCTAGCATTTGCTAATTGGCACTTAAAAGTACAGCAGAGGTTGGTAGGAATTTCATTAGCAAAGTATTGGATAAACAGAAATTTTAACTTGATGAAGGCGCTAGATGAAGGTCAGGGAAACACCAAAGACCAAAAATGTCCGTACCAAATTTCATTGCAAACCATTCAATAATTGTTGAAATATTGAGTAAGAACCAACAAGGCCAGCTTCATGGTGGTGGTGAAAAGTCAGGGGATCATCAAAATGATTTGGATATTACAGCATCTTGGAACCATGACTCCATCAAGTTCATGTTAAAAAATTTCACTGAATCACTGAATAAGCGAAAACCTTGACCAGATGGTGCTGCCAGACAAAATGTCAGAAGATCACCAAAGTCATTAGGATTCATCCTATTGTGATCATGAATTTTTATACAAAATTTCATGTCAGTCCATGTATCAATTGTCGAAACAAACCGGCAGACAAAAATACATATTTGAATACTTTCAACTGTATTATCCTTGTGGAAACTGGCTTACATCCTGGCACTAAAGTACAAATACAAACCATGAACAATGTCACATTAACAAACTATAAAATGTAAATATTGTTGTACACATATTTCCTCATTATATTATCTTACTTGGTAGGTATAAGTGATAACTAGGGGTATCACAGAGTAACTCACAGTCGTTATGTATTTCCCACCATTACAAATGTATAATGATACAAGTTATTGAGTGATTATATATGGTAAATTGCGTGTGATGTCACGCGAATCAGTTTTAAAATGAAAATGCTCTGGAGGTGTGAAGTTAGAAAAAAGTGAGTTTACCAGAACATTTCTCATCTCTGCTTGAAAAAACTCAATCGAAGGTTTTCTGTATAAAATAGTTTCTCTTTTGCAGTGAAATTATTAATACCACATGAAAAATGTTAAGTAAAAGTAAAAAAGTACCTGTCTTTAAAAATACTTAAGTAATCAAAAGTAAAAGTACAACACATCAAAATCTATTGACCTTACAAAACGCAATCTATCTTTTTAAATTCACTCAAGACGGGTTTGAATACAAAATTATAAATTATAGTGAATCACAATAAGGAAAACTGAGACGCAAGAGGACAAATGGATATTTCCTATATGTGGGGAGGATAAGTCTGCGATATTGCTCTGCTGGTGTGGTAGTATCTCCTTCAGACCATCTGACAGACAAAGAACCCCATTTGGGACTTTGGGTATGTTAAGATGAGACAAGTAGGCGAATACCAAAACTAACTGAAACACTTCTCAATTCACAATCTCACCAAAAATCCACACGTTAACTTCAGCACCTCTCATAAAGTGCAGCTCACAGTCCCAAACAGAGCAAAGTTGGCTTCATTTTTTAGATGTTTATATTGCAAAACTCTACCCGCTACATTGCAACTCACAGTGCAAAAACCGAATAACAGAGCCGCTCTGCTGCACAGTCACACCTGACACCACAATGTTCTCACAATCCTGCCTCTGTAAGAAGCCTGAACAGAAACTTCTTCTAGAAAAATCTCTGCCCACTAACATCTTTCAGAGCTGTGTTTATAAACACAGTGGCCCGTCTGCGTTTATCAAATGTCATAAAGTGTTGTATTTCACTCAACATTGTTCAGTCACAGTCTGGCAAGGAAACAAGACACAGACAGACCAAGAGCTGTGCTTCTCAGCTGGTTAGCAGGACAGACAGAGAGAGATTCACTGTCTGCACATTAGGCTAAGTGTGATCTACATCAGACTTGGAGAGAACACGTTTACCTGATTACTCTTCTTTTTTCTCTTCTCGTGCCCAGAAGGATAGTCCGTCTCTTCAGAGTTGTAAACATTCGTGTTCTATGGGGAGTGGATAGTGTGACATCCCTATCGTTCGGCTGCTGGGATGTCTGTCTCTTTGTATCCTGTGTTGCAGATGTCAGGAGGCGTGGTTAAAATCATCAGTTGTTGGAGCCACCTGGGCCCAGTGTTCTCCACTATAAGAGCGCGTCTTTTGTTCTGCACTTCGGGCTAGACAGGAAGGAAACCCTGTTCCCTATGCTCCACGCTCCTCGTTATTTTTGTTTCTTTCACAACACTCACTATTCCTTAAAGCATGCATACTTGCTGACATGACTGACCTACTGATTATCACACTTCATATGATTATTTGAATATTAAGCTGTTTGTTAGTTTAAAATAAAAGTAGTGGTACAGTTTGTGTCATTGCACTGTTCTTTTTTGTCGCGGTTTTGAGCCAAAGGAGACCGTCGTGTGACAGCTACTTGTGGATAGGCTACTCCGTCGCCAGTGCTCAATGTCGCTGATAAGCTCGTCAGGCTTGAATTTTTTCACACAAACAGTACTTTAGCTTTGTTAGTATATCTCTGTCTAAATTTTTAAAAGGTTCTTTTGTAAATCAAACCAAAAGAAAGCGTGAAATACCTAGAAATATATTCCCCTCCCAATCCCAAAACGTTTTTTTTTGTAAAATAAAAAGGATCTTTAAATGGGTTTAACCAGGTTTCACATTTTTGGTGAAATTGCAGTATAGTGCAGTCTATATTAATCAGGCATTGTTTTGTTTGTTGTGACTGAACTGATTTAAATTGTTTTTTTGGCTGCTGTTTGGCTCATTTATTATGATTGTTGCTTTTATGATAATGCTTTTGAACTTGAAATTAATGCTAGACTATGTTGTTTGTTGTGGACTGAAATGGTTTTGTGGTAGATTGTTTTCTATTGGTTTGCTGCAGAGTTGCATCAGCTGGTGTTGTTTATTGGCTGTATGTCTACATGACTGTTGCCTAGCAAAACCCATTTGTATGGTTATTTCCTGTTACTCTTGGAGAAACACATGGCTTTTGTCATTCATAGGATAAGTATTCACCTTTTTACAACACGGTTTATTTTTAGCTGAGAGACATTCCCATCAGGGACATATTCAATCATATGGTTATGGATTTATGTGGCTTCTTAGTCTAATATTCCTTATATTAAAATGCTCCTGGTGCAGCTGAAGCTCACATCCATGTATAGATTATTATCAACTGCTTAACAATACTGGCTAACACTACTAGATAAGGAAGAGATTTCATTGTTTGTATTAAAATCACAATATTACATGTTCATAGTTGTCATAGGTGGTCTGTTCTATCCTTCTGCATGTCAGATCAATTTCTGGGTTTCAATTAATCCACCTCAGCTGTCTGAGCTATATAGCAGATAAATGGCTAGTAGATTCCACAAAGATGGGCATTGACGTGGGAAGTACTGGTGCTGAGGAGACTGCAATACGCCCTAAAATCAGGCATCATAAACAGTTGTGGTAGCTACTTTAGCTTTGTTAATATGTCTTTGTTCAAAATTTTAAAAGGTTATTTTGTAAATCAAACCAAAAAGAAGCGTATAAAATATCTAGAAATATGTTCAATATATTCCCCTCCTAATCCCAAAACTTTTACGGTTTTAAATAAAAAGGATCTTTAAACGGGTTTGACCAGTGTTCAATAAACTCCTTGAGGCAAACAGTTTTATCTAGTTTTAACCTGTCTCCTATAAAGTAAAATAATCATCAAATTTCTACAAAAGGCTCATCAAGCTACAAAAGGAGTGAACATTGGCCTTCTCATTGTTAAAGAGGAAATTTGAAGCAAGCAAGAGTTGCTGGCAAAAGAAATTGTGGATGTCGCTGTTGCCCTGGAGGAACACATCATTATGTACAATCTGAAAAACGTTGCTTACCTTTGCAATAGCATAGACTATCCCAAATAAGTATACATTTGCTTATACACAAAAACTTTTCATGAACATCAGTAGTGGCAATTGTTCAGCCAAAGTTCATGGACTCCGAAACTAGCTGCTTCAAGGAAAGTGTAGAGACAACTTGGGCAAGTTAATGGCAGCTATCACTGTTTTTACGTTGGTCTGCTTTGAACTAAACATTAAAACTACATCACACTCAATCTCACAAACCAAACATACCGCCATGCCCACATACACATCACATGGTTAAACACTCATCGCAAGGCCTATTCTAGAAAGACAAGGGCCTGTAAAACTCACATAAAAAATTAATACGATGTCAAAATGTTATGAACAAGGTTGTATTACGTTTTGTTCAGTTAATAGTATATAATCTGCTAATTAAATGTTTGTACAATTTAACTACAGCACTTCAAGTTAGTTAAAAATTTCTGCTTATATTCTAGTGTATTTGTAGCACATTACAAGGCTATGGCTCCATCTAGTGGATGAAATCTGCAAAAGCCTTTCCTTCCAGAAACTTTGTTAGAATTGGACCTTGTCTTTTATTAGGCTGTAAAAACTCAATTAATTGTGGGGTTTACCTATTTAAATATTACATTTTGTTTTACATTTGAGTTTGTTTTTACATTTATATGTTAATAGACTATAGCTATAACTTCAGAAATATAACTGGTAATATTTGGAATTTAATTGACTAGCCTATAGGCCATGAAATGATACTACATTGTTGCATTATAGATATCAGAGACAACTTGAAGTTCAAGCCTCCCATCCTTAATTTGTTAATTGGGATAATATATATTTCCCCCATATCTGATGCTGCCATAAATGTTTTGTTTTCAAATGTTTCAAACCATTTTAAAAAGGCAATGAGAGGCAGTTTAACTGGTAGAGGGGTGGCGCTGCAAATTAAAACATGAGAACAAATCAAAAGCATCAGAACAGCATCACACTTTACTAAACAACTGTAGCCGGAAATGGCAAAGGAAGACATGTCCACATAAAAAACACGAAAAGCAACGAAATGAATATTATTCAACATTTCGCTGAGCTTTTTACAGAAAATATTTAGATGTAACCCCTAATGTAATCATAAATATTTTCATGAGTAATTGTGATTTAATTACATATTTTCCCAGTAGGCCTAACTGTGATAGATAACACTTACATTTATTTTGTAATTAAATTACTTGACTAAATTGCATGTAACTAGTTACTCCCCAACACTGCCTGTACGTTTGTCTACAGTTGAACATTAAATGGTCTTCTTCTTGGTATAGAATCATGGGTTATAGCTTTATATTATGAGCATTAACAATAAGCTATGTAGAGTGGGAAATTGTGTTCGTATCATTTTATAATTGTGTGCTGGTTTCTCTCAGTGTAGCATCCCGATTTTTAATTTGCTGTCTTGTACTTCAACATCAATGTAATTGCTAAACAAAAATGTGCAGACATAAGGCAACATAATATGTTAACTCTTTTAGGATTACATTGATGATCAAAATACTCCTAATCGTTATGCAGAAATATACATTTAAAATACATTGTTGCCAATAAAATAACCAAATAAAAGTAATAGCCTATAACAAATAGCCTACAGTTAATAATGTTAACTGAATAAGCATGAAATAGCTCTAATGCTTAAATTATTAATTTTATAAGTAACTGTAGGCCTAATACAACCATTGTCACATTGTAGGGAAGTAAAGCACTTCAGTGGAATTTTATAGGACAGTCGCCACAAGAATAAAAGCATTTAACACAGGATGTACAAAACATGATTTGAATTCACTCAATAAATTTAAAATAAAGTTTCACTGACAATGGTGTAATGGTGGCGACATACTTAGTGAGACGTGTGTGTCGCACGGTTTTAAGATGTATTTAGTAGCCGTATATTTATACAGGAATTCTAACATGCATCGCTGAAGACGTTCTTTCCATGCACTCTCCGCCAAGTCGCCGCTGGTAGCAGGGTAGACTGCTCCTTATCCTTCTCCTGGTAATCCTTGCTTTGGCACTATCCAACCGTCATAGATTCGCGCCAAGTCAGCTTTATCAGTTTTTTACATTTGTTTTTCAGTGCTGCTCCACTCAGGTGTGCTGCATAGGCTAGTAATACAAATGTAACGAGGTCTCCTGCAGAATGTGATAGAGTAAAAAGTCGATATTTGGCTTTGAAATGTAGTGAAGTGAAAGTAAAAAGTTGCAACAACTAAAAACACTCAAGTGAAGTACAGATACCGCAAAAAAAATACTGCCACTGTAACACAGACCTTGGACTCCCTATAGGTCTACAGTGATCATAGTAATATCTTCCTTGCAAAGAAATGTACATTAAACCGAATGCAGCATTGTAGACAATATTTACTCATTGTACTTCATGTTTCCTTTGGATATTGCTGGAAATTGTTCTGAGAGTAAATTATTATCATAACAATTTACTAATGCATTGCATTTAAACAGCACTTTTCATACACAAAAAGTGATAACAGTAGCTTGCTGGTCCTACCTGGCTGGAAATGCAGTCTGCCAAAAAATGTATCCCCCTCCATAATGCACAGATGATGGCCTACTGTCAACTATTTTATTTTGTGTATACTTCACATCAGGACTAATAACAGGGGTGAATATGGAGAAGTTTCTATTTTCCAAGCAATTATTTCAGACTGTATTTTCAACTTGCCATATAACGTATCCCCCCTTTATAATGTACAGACGATGGCCTAAGTATTTAATTTTGTGTATACTTCACATCAGGACTAATAACAGGGGTGAATATGGAGAAGTGTGTTGTTTCCTAACAAAAGTTGGATAGAAATACAAACTGGGATCCAGAGAAAGTCTCGTACACTAGAGCTGATAAATCATAAAGAATTTGATAAGGAACTGCATTGTCACCTTTTTTGAACCAAGATCCTGTAAATACCGTACAAGAAATTTCTATCAGAGAATAAGTTTGCATTCAGGGAACATGTGACTGTACAAAGGTAGACTCATTTGTGGGAAGCTGGTAAACAAGGTGTGCTTGTATTAGATAAACAGATACAGAGGGTGTGTTTTCAGGTTGTGGGAAGTCAAATGTTTCTAATTCCAGAAGAAAACAGGTTCAACAGGCTGTGATGTCACCACTGACACCACATGGTAGCCTATGCGTTTCCTACTGACATCTGAGCTTCCTCGATTGTCCAAGGTAAGACCACTGCTCTGATATTTCTCACACATCACACTATTTTGTAGTGAATGAGGACACATAGTATTCGCAGACAGTATTTGGAGTTTGTATATGTCAGAGGCAGGTTTGTGCCAGTTTCAATCGATACCAGGGGCTTAAATATATCTTGTTCACATTAAAGAAGAGTCCCACGTGAGCTGGAATTACTTGCGTGTTTTCGGCAGGTGTGTATAATGGCTGGTAACGTTGGTTTGAGGTGATGGTATTGGCATGAAAGCACATCTTGTGGCGAAGCAGTGAATGATAATCACAGGACTACCTCTGTTCACATACTATAGTGACACTGCGTTATGTTGAAGCTATAGTAACTGTTTAACTGAGCATTTGAACTGTATTAAGGTGAGGATGAGCCCATTGATTTTAAAACGTTGCTTATTATATACAGTAATAAGTAATGTCATCTCCTTGTCTGTACCAGACAAGCCCATATTTCTTCTTATAGATTCTTATACTGAATACATTGAAAGCATATATACTTTGTCATTCTACTCACGATATAGTAATGCTGCAACGTTTTGACACAGTCACTTAAAACCTCTGCTGCTCTGCTGAAACTTCAGACGGGTGTATACCAGTACAAACCTCTCTATTGTTTATTCTGTAGTAATGGAGGGTGGAGGTGATACCAGTAACTCCACAACAGAAGTACAGATGACTGTAGCACTGTGACGTTTGAAATGGAAACTGACCCACTGGGAAGGGTGGGTCTCTGGTCAACAGGGATATGAATGACTTTGACTCCTCCCTAGTAGATGTTGTGACCAGTTTGGGTCCATTGTCTGTAATTGTAAGTCTCCTGACAACTGAACTGTCTCAATGACAGCTGAACAAATTACATATGCTGATACAGGCTGTGAGATGCGGCCTATCCTTGTTGGTGACCTACAATTTCTTTGTTCAGCCTTGTCCTTATTTTTAGCTGCATGTCTATTTCTATCTATCTCTAAACTCCTTCTGTGAATACACATATTTGTCCTTAAAGCTGATTCTGATTCTGAAACCAGCATTAAAAAACTAGTAAATGGACACAGAGTGGAGAATTTTGTCAAAAATCTACTTCCAAGGTTAACAACTTTCATGAATGGTTCCTTAACCTTTCAACCGTTTCACTGAAATATAGTGACAAGCTTTTAAGATCCTTCTCACTAAAACATGAATAAACAGGTCCAAAAATGTAACCATATTGAAGGAATGATTTTCAAAAACAATGCAATACAAAGTTGTTTGTTGTTTAAAAGCCGGTTTTACTATATACTAAACACCAGCAAGAGTGTGTCTTTGTGTGTTAATTATCTATTGTCTCTTGTCCTCTTCATCACTAGCTTCCTGTTAGAATGGAAGATCAGATGCAACCCCCATCATATGAGGAGGCCAGTCTCCAACCTCACAATCACGTTCTCCCTCCCCCATCCTACGACACCTCCCTCAACTCCCCCACATCACCTCCTCCCTCCTACCTAGAATCAGGTAAGTTTGAAAACAAATCTTCTGTTTCTCTGTTTTGGCCCTCTGTCCAAAAAGGCAGTGTTTTTCTCACCTTAAAACCCAGCTTTCTGAAAACAGTATACAGAATGGATAAATATGATGTGGAAAACTGAGCTTTACAAAAACAACGACAACAGACACGGGCGTGGACTATGTGTCAGTAAAGTTAAGCAACCTTTCTGTTGCCTCTAATTTTCCTCTGCAATCACTCATTTAAAAATGTATAGCTGTCAATAATGATCTCATAGTAGGCCTACAGCTTTTGTCATTAACCTGTATTTATGTTACAACAACTAAATTGTAACACTAAACTGTACTGAAACACAGTATAGATGATTACAGAGAGCAGGAGGGGACAGAAAGGAGTATTAAGGAGCTCAGACTGAACAAAGTAACCGGGCTGCTGACCGCAAGTTTGCTGTAATGCACTGTTATGTTGTTAGCCAACACAAAAGATGATGACAAAGAGGAGATTTAGCTGTTTTTGTATTGTTCTGTCTTAATGTGGATGGAGATCTTTAGGAAAATGAAAAGCACTAGGGTGGACGCACATCATTTTCACATGTGAACAATGTTTTCAAAATTAGCTGACTAGTGTGGACTACATCTAAGCTGAAAACGTTCTGCGTCCACATTAGCGTTTCCATGTTGTATTTGTAGAGACCTCTGTCCACAGTAAATCACCTGAACAACATAAAAACAACTAAATCTCTTCTTCTTCACCCTCTTTTGACCAGTCGCCCTGGTAGCGACTGGTCAATCACAAGGTAGTCATACCCAAAAGCATACCCTGCTTTATCATCTGTTTTCCTCTAAATGAGAAATAGGGTCATTTTGTCATAGACTCCAATGCAATCAGACTTCTTTTTGCAACCAATGGAGTCGCCCCCTGCTGGCCATCGGAATAAATGCAGGTTTAGGGCACTTCCGTATTGGCTTCACTTTTCAGACCCAGAGGTTGCCACTTGAGCTGAATGCTGCCCTGGGAAGGACTGGGACAGACAGCCCACCTGACCAAAGTCTTCATTAATGACTGTACTGTATGATAAAGTGTATTGACGTTTAAAATGTGTGACCACAGAAAAAGTCACTATGCTGCCCATGACACCTCAGTTCAGTGCCTGTTCTCTGTGGTTTTAATGGAGCCAATTTCAAAACAAAAGCTCCATTTAGCCCGTACACACTGTAACACCAAGCAGGATTTTTTAAGATAGCTAAACCCTGGAGAAAATTTTGGTAAAGCTCTGTTTTGGAGGAAGAAAATTGCTGCTAGTCTTGAAGGATGACTGAAAAACAAAGAAAAAGATGCATTTACAAATTTCACCGGCTTAATGTGAACTTACTTTAAGTTTTTTTTTTGTAGTTACAATTCAGCCAGATCCTTTTCCTGTCCTGACTCCACCCAGGGTGCCAACTGCTGTGACGTCACCTTCACAAAACACTGGAATCATAATCCATCCAATTACACAAAGTATTAAAACTACATCTTTACTATTGCTTTTAAAATCATACATTCAAAATAACTGGGCAAATGAAAATAATAAAGTTTTATTTGCTTCTGTATTTTGTTTCTGATGTCCTCTTCTGTCCTTCCCGTGCGCTCTGAATACCAGTTGGTGTCAGCTGCATACAAACTCCGACAGTTGTGACCCAGCCTCAGCCGCAGCCTGTTCCTATCTCAGTGACACATCTGAGGGACATTCCCGGTTTGGTGCGCTGCCCACACTGCCAACATGTTGTCAGGACTAAAGTCACATACATGCCTGGGGGGGCGGCTTGGTGCCTGTGTATACTTCTCATCTTGGTGGGGTAAGACACACAGACATTTGAGGAATGAAAAATGTATTAAGTATAAATTAATAAACATATAAATAAATGCAGAAATAAATAATTAAATACATAAATAAATTTAAATTAAATATATTTTTGTAATTAAAAAAAGGCTATTTCTGTATTTATTTCTCTATTGTTTATGCATTTCTACATGCATTTATTTCTACATTTATATCTATATTTATTTATTTATTTCTACATTTATTTATTTAGCATTTCCACATTTCTACATTTATTTATGCCTGTATTTCCACATTTCAACATTTATTTTTGCCTGCGCCTGTATGCTAATTGAGTGGGTGGTGCCAACATCAGTCTGAAACAGGATTGATTAGCTGGGGGCCGCATCGCAAACCAGACAGAAGCAAGCGATTCATCTACATGACACAAGTTTGCTACACAGTAGATTCCTTTATCAAACATATTCAGTGTCAAAGTACATGGATTCTTCCATGTTTTTTTACAACAACAGCTAGCATAAGATTCCTCCACTGTTGATGCAGACTAGAATTACTCCGGAAGGTGTGTTAGTATAATGTTATACCTGTTCTGTCCTCTTCACACACCTTGCATGAATTGACAGGCAGATGAACTCCATGCTAAGTACCAAGTTAAAATATCTAACTAATAAAGCAGCACAATACCATTAAATAAAAGTATACAGGTAATATATTTTAGGTTATACTTTATTTGGATAGTCTGCCTACAGATAGTTTATAAAATATTTGTAACATCTCAACACCTTATAAATTGAAATTAAATAATTCAACTGTCTAACAAATAAAATTATTTTATGATCATATTACACTACTGTGGTTTAGGTTTGATTAGGGCAAATGTTTGTGTTCATTATAATTTATATACTTTTTAGCTCACCTCCAAAAATTGTCTACATGGTTGTTAATCCTTAATTTGCTGATAACTATTTGTACAGAACGAGTTCAACATTTCTAATGTTTGCTGTAGTGTGTCAAACATTTTCTTACTCTCCCGCCCCATCCAGACTGTGATTGGTCAGTTTATGACTTTATGAAAAGAATGTGTAATTACAAGGTATCCAATCTTCTCCCTCCTTTGTCTCTCCTGACAGAGATTAGCAGAGACAAAGGAGGTTGTAGCCAAGTCAGTGGTCTGGTCGCTGCCACCCCCCGTAATCCGACAGAAGCAAACACAGTTCATGCAAATAACCGGCAATACAGGAGCACTAGGTGCAATTGATGGTGCTCATATAAAGATAAACTTTTTTTTATCTTTCATTTATTAATGTGTAGGCCTATATCATAATGTATTACATTTATACTAAAGTAATTTTTCATCCCTCATACAGACACACACCCGAGTGCTAAACCAGCTTAAACCTCTCTGCATGTGTGTGTGTTTCAGGTTGTTCTGCGGTTTCTGTCTGATCCCGCTCATGATACGTGGCCTACAAGATGCACATCATTCCTGCCCACAGTGCAACATCCATCTGCACACACACAGAAGTTGACACTGTCAGTATTAATAAGTCTCCTCCTGTTCTCTTGTTCAGTTTTTTTCACAATATGGATGAGTAAACTGTTTTATAAACTAGGACTGTAAACTGTCAAAGTTACACAGTGTGTATAGGTAATGATGTGTGTGATGAGTGTGTGATCTCAGGTTTATGCACTATATACTGAACATAGAGATGGAAAGAGGAGTGGCTTAAGGCCGTAGGGTCTACGTGCGTACCTACGCCGTAGGCTATGCACGTAGCCATGCATTTATACTTGTGTGTCCGTCATTCTGCAATTACACCTCCAAACGCTAGTCGGCAGTAGCGCTACAGCGTCCACTGTGTTGACTTTTGCCAGCCGACCAGGCTAACTTTCGGTTTAGCGCTCCGCTAACGTGAATGGGGGTAAAATTGTAAACGTGCGGCTGGTGTAGCCTTTTCAAATGTTACCGACCGAATGGATCACATTCTGATAGCGAAACGAGTTGCGGGGTTGCGACAGTCAAATATATTGATTCACTGTGTTACAGCTGCCATTTTGGCCGCTAGTAAATGTTACTTTAAAGCGCGGGGTACTTCCGGTCTGCGCGGAGGCATTACGAGGCTACCCAGCCGACCAATCACAGAGCTTACAGTCTGCGTCGACTCGACGTGTAGTTACATTTTGGAGGAGGTGCACGTCAGGCGACGCCATAGCCTCTGCACAGCCCCGTCACCTACGCCGTCGATTTGACGCAGAAGTATAAATTGCACTTTATGCTGTTTGAGATGTTAAAAGATGTCAGAGTTGGGATCTTATGAAATTCAAACTCACCACTGCTTTTTGCTTTGAAGGACAAAATTCCAATCTTTTAACAGCAAAAGTACATGATACCAAAAAGATCTGATTTTCATTTTAATTTTATCTTTCTGATCATATTTCATCTCTGACAGATGGGATGGTTTGGGTTGAGACACATAACATTTTAAGGCATTCTTCACAAGCAGACAGGTTTTTCTGATACATAGAAGGAAACTAGACAAAAACATGTTTTATTACGGTTTTGACCTTTTGTAAGAATGTAATGTAGTTTTAAAATCCAATTAATGGCTATTAAAGGTTGACATTACTGAATCCACCCCAAAAGTGCACCTTTACGCTTTACATTAATGAGTGCAGACAAAAGACTAAGCAAAGATAAACAGAGGAAATTTATGATTATCATAACAATGTCTAGGACATACTGTATTTTTATGATATTGTATTTTATATATTTAAAAACTAAAAGAACAAAATCTTGAATACTTCGCTTTCTAATGCAGATACAGCTAACACTTGTTTTTACTTTAATGATGAAGGGGGCAACTTTTCCAGGCTTGAATGCCAGATAAGAAAGCCTGTTGTGAATCATGTTGACGTAACATGCTGTAATTTATTTTTCTGCACAATTCTTCTTTTAAAGGCCCTGCATAGCCAAGGTAAACCCACACAGTTGATTTGACTGATTAGACCTTTTGTCTGGAATGTGTGGGCTTGTACAGACCACTCCACTGACATCTCACCTGAGCTTCCTTTAGTTTTGTTGCACCTATTAGGGCAGGACAAATAACATCGTTATCATCTTTATTATACATGGAAGCTAGTTGGCCTGATGCAACATACCTGTGTGGTTGTGCAGTGCCTTTAAGGTACAGTCTGCTACAACTCAAATTGATTGACGGAAGTTTGAATACAAAAAGGCAATAGCAACATTTATTGGTTGCTGCAAGAAAATATACATTACTGAAGTTTAAAGTGCAATCTAGGATTCAAACTCTTCAACTGTGTATACTGTGACTCAAATTTATAAGGTAAAAAACAATACAAATGGTGTCTTTGTTATTATCTATGTTATTGTTATGACGCATACTTTGGTATATCATTTACATCACGTACAACTCCAGTCAATGAAGCTGATTATTAAAGTGATTTTGTTTTCCATTTAATTCCATTCTTATCATCTTATAACTTTCTTGCTAGGAGTTAGATGAGAATGTCTGTGTGTCCATATGTGAAGCTGCAGTCAGGAGAGGGCTATTAATCTCTTACCTTGCACTTTACTTTATTATTAATCAACACGCACAAAAAAAGAACTCCCCAATATTTCTTGACTGCGAATTACAACTCTGAGGCTGATGAACATTTTTTCCATCTTGACGTCCTGTAATTACAGTCTTTTTTTGTACAAGATATAACTTAATTAGTTAATTAGTGTGCTTTAGAGATGTTAGTTGGCAGGCATTGTTACCTTTGGACAGAACCAGGTCAGCTGTTTCATGTCTCTATGTAAATCCTCTAGCTTCATAATATACCAGACGGGCACAGCAACAAGAGTTTCAATCTTCTCCTATAAACTTCTGCAAGAAAGCGAAGTGTATTTCTCAAAATCTTGATGTATTCCTTTAATGATATCACCGTACCAGGTATAGAAAACAGGGTGAAGGTTGTGGTTGAAGGAAACATGCGGTGCCAGTACTGCTGAGTCAATGCCCTTCAATATAGTGACTGATTGATGCACCTGCTTTACCTGTCGTGGTCCAGCATCCCTGCCTCCTGTTTTTTAATCAAAATGTTTTCATGTTATTATTTATCATTCTATCATGTTGATAGGGAAATAAAAATGGTCTCTGGTTACTTTGACAAAGCTGTAAAGTAGTTTTATTTTTTCAAAATATGTGCAAGTGGGTGGCTTTTGCATATGAACATGCATATGTTTGAGTGCTTGAGCATAATGTGTGTGTGATTGGTGTGTGCGTATGCTTTTGTGCTTCCATTTTGACCTTGTTCAGGCTAACAGTTTTAGGCAAAGGGCATTTAGATATTAGTGATATACTTGATATGAACAGCAACCAATAGCAGACATACAACAGGGCTCAGATAGGAAAGTTAATCAGCTACAGACTTGTGGGCCTAGTCGGCAGATAACAAAAGCATTTACAACTACCAGCTCAGCACTGATTCACATACCCACATATATATATATCTGTCCTACCTTTCACCACTCCTTCCCTACCGTCTGTCAAGCTTGTTCCAGTGGCCAGTTTGTCAGTCTGTGAGTGAACCGTCATGAGGACACTGCTGCTGCTGTGGGCGACGACCTTGTGTCTCTGTGTGTTTGTCGCCGCTGACACACAGGCAGACAAATCATCCCCTGAGAAGGATGGAGTTTTACAGCTGAAGAAAGGAAATTTCAACAGGGTACTGAGAAAACATAAACAGCTGCTGGTGCACTTCTGTAAGTTACACACACAGCTTGATCTTGACCTATATGTTAGTACAGGCTAAGCATAAAAATGACACCATAAGAGCGACTAAGTGGTTTGTATCTTTGGACAAAGCCAAATAGCATCCTCATGTATACTCACTGCGTGTGTCTGTTCCTACGTGCATGTAGATGCTCCTCTGTCTGGAGAAGGCTATCGAGTCTCAGCAGCCTTCGAAGGTGCTGCTGCAGAGCTTCAGGGGTCAGAGGTCAAACTGGCAGTGCTTGATGTGACAAAGGAGAAGGACCTCGCTAAAGAACTCAATGCAACAGGACTTCCCACAATCAGGCTGTACCTTTCCGGAGATAAACACAACCCTGTGTTCTGTCCTGGTACGTGCAAATAGTATCCTTTATACGTAGACCTACATTATTATCAGTTAATGGAGGTGTAATTTATCACTGTACTAAGAACTAAGCGCCTTCATAGAAGCTTTGTTCCTGATAACTAACTAACTTTGAGAGCCGTAGCTGTAGGGTGGTGAATCATTTCTCGTGATAATGTGGTAATGCAACCATGTAATAAATATTAATTAATTAATACATTAAACTTATATATATATATATATATTGTCCATGTATATAACATTATATCCTATATGATCTTATTCCTTTACAGATCATCAGCATTAACCAGGCTGTTCTGGCTACATTAGCTAATATTGTTAATATTGTTAAAATAATCCTGCTTCAACATCATACAATAAAACATGATTTGTTAAAAGTTAGATTTACGTGAGAGAATACAGTTGATTGGCTGAGATAGCTAATTTGCTAGTTAGCTAATTTTCTAGCTAGCAAGCTAGCTTGCAAACATTAGCAAGCAAGTCTCGTGCCACTTGCCATCTGTTGCTACACTGAGCTAGCACAGTATTCAATAAATATTTTCTTGATCACTTAAATTATTTCTTATTGACGTAATTAGCCTTCCATTTCTTCATGTTTCTTGTTTGTTCAACAATTGACAATAATATTCTCTTCTGCAACAGCAGACTTGATTTTTTTGCTTCTTGATATGAAATGGCGCTATATGAATAAAATTTAATTAGAAACTCTGTCGCCTTCTTGTCTATTCCTTATATATAACTGCAACATACCTCATCATGCATTTCACGTATTTCTGAGATCAGGTTGCATCATGTGTTATCGCTGATTTAACAAGCAAATATAGCAGCTGTGTGCATCAGTTACATTGAAATCAAATCGTCCTCCTACAGAAAAAGTTGTTGTCATGTAAAAAATAGTACCAGCACCCAACTCCCGTTAAACACAACTCATTTGTACTTTAAACAAATGAGATATAATATGTAAACTAGTGAGATTTATAATTTTAGGCAGATATTTTACTTACTTGGAGAAAACCAGGCTAGCTGTTTTCCCCTGTTTCCAGTCTTTATGCTAAGCTAAGCATCTTCTGACTCTTGCTCAATAGTTAATAATTTACTATTAACTATTTATTAAGTATTTATTATTGTCAACTATACTATTTTACTATTTAAATATGACTTGTTTTCCTGGATTGTGATTAAGCTCCTAAGAGCTCGGCTTCCATCTTGACCTGGCTGAAGAGGAGGGCTGGGTCTGCTGCTGACCTCATCACTGATCTTAGCCACTCCGAGGTCTCAGAGGAACTGACAGTGGTTGGATTCTTTAAGGTGATTAATGTTATTATGAATAGATTCCCACTTTCTCACTGGTGTTGTGACTATAATCAATTATCTGAATGATAATTTGTGTGCGTGTGTGTTTGTGTGCAGGAGCTGAACAACGAGTACATCCAGGTGTTCTACGCTGCAGCGATCGACCTTCCTGATGTTAACTTTGCTGTGACACAGAACAATGAAGTTATCAGCAAATATGGTGTCACATATGATGTAGTACTGCTACTCAAAAAGGTACTTTAAATATGACATACAACACACACACATATGACAAGCTGTATATATACCGACTCGATGCAAGAGACAGGATTTAAATCATTAAAGCATCACATAAAGCTGGTGGAAGGTATTAATGTATAAAGTAGTTCAAGACCAGAGGTTCACTGCATTCTTCCCTGTGTGTGTGTGTGTGTGTGTGTGTGTGTGTGTATGTGTGTGTGTATCTGCTGCAGTCTAAGCTCATCCAGGCTTACAAAATGATGCCTCAGACATCCAAAGAGGAGCTGGTCGTTTTTATCACCGTCTACCAGATGGACCCAGTGACTGAGTACACTGGTCAGGTAGAGTATTAGATGCAAGGTACATTTTCACAGTCATATGACTGCCAAGTTCGGGTAAAAAAGTTTGAATTTAAACTCACTAAGATGGGTTACTTCGCTGTATCAATACACTGAAGATTTTCTATATGTTTCAGTTGGCATGTTTTTTGGATGAAAATCTGAAGGTCAAATATCTCTTTCAATCAATATAAAAAATAGGAGGTTTTTCCCCATCTAAGGTCTAACGTTTAACATGATTTGTGGATTTTTGTTCTCTCAAATTTAAAATCTACACCCTAAATGGACAGCCCACCCAAAAGACACAAAATAAAATAAAATAAAAGTCATATTGTTGCTACTGAAATGCATGGTGTCAACAGGGGAAAAGTCTTTGAAATTTAAAACATTTTGGGTGGAGTATTGTGTTGTTTTACATCATATCACATTGTATTACATCACTTTCGACTGCCATAAGTCTACTTTAACTTCTGTACTGTAACTTGAATAAACACTGAACAAAAGAAGTAAAAAGTAAAAGTATTTTTTACATTTACATTCTACATTTTTTGGCATTGCCTTCTTTCAATCTTCTAAAAAGTTAGATTTCCCAGGGAAAGACACAAGCTGGCAGCTACTAACACAGCTGAGATTTAATTCAGCAGTAATTCATACAGGGTGCACTATTTAGACACACATAACCTAATTTTTTTGATATTTATGTATGTTATTGTCTCTTTTGCAGACAGCCAATCAGATATTAACAGCACCTGTGTTAAACCACGCCCTCCTGTTTGTCAACAAAAGCTCTGCTGACTTTAAAGAGATCTACTCTGGTTTTAACAGTGCTGCTACAGCATTCAGGTTGAAGGTAAATTATTTCAAACAGCAGCATTGCAACCATATCAGAATAATCTTCTTGCAAGACGTTACGAGTACAGTACTTCATCTCTGCAAGTGTGTGTGTTTAGATTTTATTTGTGTGGGTGAACGTGGATGAGCCCCGTAATGGCAGGCTAATGGAGTACTTCCAGGTTCGTGATTTTGAGGCTCCACTCATCCGAATGGTCAACCTGACAGACCATGTGACCTATCACCTGCCTTCTGAAACTTTGGATGTAGAAACCATAAAAACATTCTGCCAGTCCTACCTAGAGGGCAAGGCTAAGGTAACATTCACTCTCTCACATCTAATGTGTGAAAAATAACAGAAGTAGGAGAAAACGGCTTGTGCTGAAATAAATAACGTGTTCATGTCTGTGTTAATGTAACAGCCTAGGATGCAGAGTGAGCCGATACCTGAAGGTTGGGACAAACAGCCGGTGAAGGAACTGGTGGGAATGACTCTGGAGAAAGTCGTCTTTAACCCCAACAAGACTGTTTTTGTCCTCTTCTGTATGTAAATACACTCTAAAAACTGTTCAGTAAGCCTGGGCTTGGAAATGTACAGTTCATAAGAAGTCTAGTCACCTTGGTTAATACGAGGCTACATTTGGTCAAAAAGTGTAACGTCTTGGTTACACATAATCATGTTTTAACAGTAATTTAAAGCTGCAGTAGTCTATAATTTATAGATACAATTACTAGGTGCTGCTTGTATAGTGATGAACCCACAGAGAATTATCACCTGACTCTACAGTTCCCCTCAGCCCTACATAGCATCTTTCTGCTAATTGTCTAGATTTTCCAGCCCGCAACTTTACTCTTTCAGTTTGCTCTCACTGCTCTCATCAACAACGTTCTAGCAGGTAGCTGTTGTATACCCTCTATCTGCTCAGCATCACGAATAGCTGATGAACACACTGGAGCGTTTAGCAGCTAAAGAGCCAGATACTTCCCCCAAGAGTTGGTGAAGCCCAAAAAAGAGTTAAAAGGAGAGTTTGTACATTGGACTCATCAGGTGGCCAGAAACACGACCCTAAATGAATGATGATGTTGCTCCATGTCTGCTGAATGTGTAAATGGAAAAACTGCTTGCTAACACTTTTGCCACAATAACTTAAAGTGGTCATATTATGGTCATTTTCAGGTTCATAATTTTATTACAGGGTTGTACCAGTATAGGTTTACATGTTTAACATACCATATTTTTTGTAATACTGCACATTGCTGCAGCACCTCGTTTCCCCTTGTGTGTTAAACTCTCTGTTGTAGCTATGGAGTGAAGCATCTCACTTCTATTTGATCTTTGTTAGGCGTTGCACATCTGCAGTACTTAAGTTAGGACTACTAGCCAATCAGAAGCAGAGTGGGGCGGGTCCTGACAAGCCTGTAACCACAGCTTTGGTTCAGCTGTACATGGTTCCCGAAACAGCACTGACTGATAATCTATACTAAACTTCTATTTCAGATCTTCCCTACAGTCAGGAGTCACGTGCTGTGTTTCCACTTTGGGAGGAGTTAGCTGAGACCTTGAAGGATCGAGAAGACATTGTCATTGCTCGCATCGATGCCTCAGCCAATGACATCAACATGTCAATGCAGGGCACCTACCCATCACTCTGTTTGTTCCCTGCTCTATATGCTGAAAGAGTATGAAGCAATTTCAATTATTCTTTTTTTTATCTTAAGTATTTTCTGTTTACAGTGTAACAGTATTTTTAATGTGATGACTGCGAACTTGTTTTGAATGAACTATCAATCTATTCCAACTCTAATGACACAATCTCTTATGGGGTGACTGTGGTTGCGTTATTTATAAGATTTTTTTACAGAAATGAAAACATACATAACATAAATGAGGATAGATAAATACTGTAATATATCCCTGTGAGTTTTATGCATTAAAGGTGGGGTATGCGATTCTAAAGAAATCCAATACCATGACCATGATACTATGAAATGGATCCAACGACACGGCAAGTGATGTAACTAACGTTAGCTCACTTGTGGGTTAGCCAACTGTCACTACAGTTGCGTCTCTAAAGCTAACATGCAGAGTAAGCAAGTAAAACTTTGTAAATTTGTATACCAGTTTTTAACACAGGTTACAAAGTGCTGTACTTTAATATCAAACCTAAAAATACAAACGCAAACTCATGCAAGAAAAACATTTTTTAATTCATTCACATACCTTAGTAGCTCGGAAATGTACGTACAAATCATGGCTGGAATAGTGTTGTGTGGCTCAATTCGAGCCACTTTGTTTGTTTCCCATTTACAGAGCCACATCTGTGTACAAGCACCAGATTTTTTTTTCCATCACATAGACAGAACGGCCATCTCCCAGGCCAGGAGGAGATATTCGCGGACTTCGACAACAAGACTGTATTGGATTAGAATCACATATCCCACCTTTAAAGGAGCAAATTATTGTCAAATGACTGCTGAAAAATGTGCGGATTATATGCGTTACCCCTGCTATGTGGGGGAAACTTGACATGTATTGATGCAATAATGTTCAGTTTGTGAAATCTGTGTTCCTGTCAGATGCTGGTTTACCCTGGTAAGAGGAAGTTGAAGGACCTGGTTAAGTTTGTAGATAGAGAGATGGAGAAAGCCAAAAAAGACAGAGTGAAGGTAAAATTATCGCCTTTATTACTCTGCCCCACAAACACCACTGCCGTGGTTTGACTGTGTGTGTGTTTGAATGTTGCCTTTTTTCTGTGTTAAAAATAAACTTCTTTCTTTTGTGTCTCCAGGAGGATGAAGACAGGAGGAAGTACATCGAGGCCATAAAAGCTGAAGAGGCAAAAAAAGCCAACAAATCCAAAGATGAGCTTTAATCCAAAAACAAAGAGAGTACACTGTGTGTGTGTGTGTGTGTGTGGTATACCTTTCAGTCTGTACTTTCTAAACATGTATCAGGTTTTATCTACTCAACCAAGTTGTCAATAAGCATCTGGTCAATCAAATCTAATAAAGTCTTCACTTAAAAACTTTCATGATGGTGAGACTTTTTATTTAACAGTGAGTCTCTGTTCTTGTCATGTTGATCATGGGAATTCAAAGTTGAAGAAGACTTAGCAGCAGCTAAGTTAAAAAGATCCATGACTTAATAGTATAACCTAACAATGAATAATATAGTAATAAGGAGCTCGACCGATACATCAGCATGATTGAAATTATCGGCTGATTTTATCTTAACATAGATATTTCATATTTGCTACTAAAACATTGCAGTAAAGAAATGCCAAAGATATGTTTGAGGTAATTTAGAAACAATGTCTCCATGACACTTGTCCACCAGAGAGCAGTAACAAGTGTATTCTTGAACGGTAAAATAGCCTGTTCAGTACATATCTTGCCCCCATTTTAAAAAACAAAAACACATTTAAAGGATTCCTATAGAAAACTTTGTTCATGCTATGCGATTATATTATAGAATAAGGTTGGTGATATTCAATTTATTTTTTGTTGTCAACATTTCCCGTGATAAGACCAAAACCAAAAATGAATTGATCCTATTAACAAGTGTTGTCTGTGTGGCCTGGTCTGATTGTGGCTCATGTCATGGAGCTTAATTTTTGTCCAGAAACTACTAAAAACACATCATTGAACTACACTGTTGCTCTGGATGACACATTCTTTCATTACCATGAACAAAGACTATAATACTCACAAATGCACCAAAAGTGTATTAATCTGCCGGTGAAAATAGTCCAGAACAAATAAACTATTTTCTCCAGTAAGAGTAATGTTCGTAAAAGCCCAGAAATAACTTTTTTTTTTTAATGAAGCTACATTTGTGAGACATTTTTAAAGATTTATGTCTTCGGTAGGAACAGATGGGTTTGAGACTAGTACTGTAGGCTACTTAAGTACACTTCTGAGGTTCCATTTTACTTTGTACTTCTACTCCACTACATTTTGGAAGCCAATGTTGCACGTTTTACTCCACTGCATTTATTTGACAAATTAAGTTTGCAAATTTAAATTTTTTTAATACAAAATAAAAATCAAATTACATTACAATGTGTTGTAATGGATGAAGCTACACAGAAGTATAGAAAGTTACATTTTGCTCTACCTTTTGTAATATTAAAGAGATGTACACATTAATGCATCAATAATTTTAATCCAATAAAGTAATATAGCCTACATTATTCTGAAATGAGACATTGCATTTTACTTGTGGCACTTGTCTATATTATGTTTTTTAATGCATGATTTTTATTTGTTTCTATGCTGTGGTAATACTACTTTTACTTAAGTACTTCTTTCACCATTGATATGGGCCCACTGGGAGTTGATAAATGATAATAGTCCTACTGACAAAAACCCCATCCCCAACAGTAGCTTGCATGGGAAATTTAGGTTAGCATAGGCTCGCTTTAGCATACATATATCTTCTTTTAGAAAAAAAAGATAATTAACATCCTCTTTATAAGCTTAAAATATAAACAAAAAACATAAACAAGGTTGGGCACACAGCAATGGGATAAATTCACTAATTAAATGCAAACCTATAATGAGCACTGCCAGTTAATTCTGCGGTGCAGCCAGTGATCTGCTCTCAGTGACGCGGTGTGACTTCACACGGAGGCTACAGGACGCCGCCGCTGCGCGCAGCTCTCTGACCGTCTCCTCTCGTTCTCTCAGCTGGCAGCAGAAAGCCGGAGGGATGCAGGCAGCGGGCGCGTATGGCGCCGGGAAGGCTGGGAGCTTCTCCTTCGATCCGGTCGCGTTCTTCACGCATCCCCGGACCATCCTGAGACTGATGTCGTGGGTAAGCCTCCTTTGCAACGTGTGGTTTGATACCAATGGACAGGCCTACCTTCCTGCACACCATCCACCCCCTGCCTGTCTCTCTTTCATTCACATTATCTGTGTCTCTCGCTTTTTGTGTCTTTTATCCAGTCAGGATTATTATATATTAGTAGGCTATTTGTATTAAATTGCTCAATTTTGTTAGGTTAAATTTCTGCTGTGCTGTTCATTTCAGCTCAATAAACAGAAATCATTTGAGTGATGCAGCTTCTGGAGATTCAGGGCCAGCGTCAAATTACCATATGTTTATCTGGAGCCTCTTTTGTGTCTGGATTGAGCTCATGTGAGCGCTTTGGATTTAAATGCCCGCTAACCGGAATGCAACACCTCTCTCTCGTCTCTCTGGTGTGATGCTGTGCAGCTCTGAGTCACCATACAGCATTTAATCTGCACTGAAGGAACACTTTGGTTTTAGAGGAGGCAGAGCAAGTTAACAGAAGCACACTCTGTCTGTCCTCTGTCTCTCTGTGTGTTTGTTCAGTCTAACATGATTTGGCACAAACAATTTGGCGTTCTCCTTAAAACAAAGAACATAACTTACAGTGATGATGATATTACAAAGTGGAACAGGTCAGCAGTGGCAGAATGACACTAAGTGGGCCTACATTTACTGAAGTACTGTAATTTAGTACAATTTTGAGGTATTTGTACTTTACTTGTGTATTTCCATGTTATGTTACCTTGCACTTCTTCTCCCCTACATTTTGGAAAACAGTATTGTACTTTTACTGTATTACAGTTATTTGACATTAGGCGTACTTGTTATTTTGCAGATTCAGATTGTTAATACAACATGCAAATCAACAAAGGATGTATTATTATTGATTAAGCTATACAGCTTAATATCTGTGATATAATATACATTAGTCTGAAATGGGACATTCTGTTTTAATTTTGGTACTCTACTTTTACTGGTATATTATTGATTCCAATACTTTTGTAAAATTCTGAATGTAGGACTTTTACTTGTAACAAAGTATTTATACACTGTTGGTTTATAAAATGTGAGATAACTTGATTGTGTTCATTTTAATTATTGTTAAGTTTTGGTGATTGTTTTCTCAGCTAATCCACTCGTTTGCTCTAAGAAATGTCTGAAAATAGTTAAAATGTCCATCATAATTTCCAAAACACCTAAATTAATGTCTTTGAATGTTTTGTTTTGTCAGATCAAGAGCACAAAGCTTAAAGAACTTAAAGATATTCAATTAAAATTATATGACTCTGAAAATACTCACAACTGGGAAGCTGAAACCTATGAATGTATTTTTGCATGAAAAAAAAAATGATTACCCCGAAAACTATCTGCATGGCTATATAACTACTTGGGAAAAACGTTTAAAAACTTTTAAAACGCTTACATAATTAGAGAAGAGAAGTATATCTTTGTGTCTTGAAGTGTGTGGTGTGTGTGGCATGCATGAGGAATGAAAGGCATTCATACTCCAGTGTGAGTTCATTCTCTTCTACTCGTTAGATAATAAATCGGCCCACATGTCGTTCCCTGTAGATTTTCTCCATGGTGGTGTTCAGCTGCATCGTGAACGAGGGCTACATCAACATCGGCAGCGAGCGTTTGCTCTGCGTCTTCAACAACAACGCTGATGCCTGTAACTACGGTGTCACTGTGGGCGTGGCCTGTTTCCTCGGCAGCATCTGTTTCCTGATCCTGGACATTTACTTTCCCTCCATCAGCAGCATCAAGGACAGAAGACGTGCTGTCCTGCTGGACCTCGTCTTCTCTGGTACATATACACACAAATATTATGGACTGTTGTTCAACAAATATTATAAACTATGTAGATACAAAAAGGCACCACTCCTATGTCGGTACAGTAAATATGAAACTACAGCCAGCAGCAGGATATCTTAGCTAAGCACAAAGACTGGAAACAGAGGGAAACAGTCTGCTCTGTCCAGTGGTAACAAAAGCCACGTTCTAGCTTCTTCAAAACTCACAAACCACCATGTTTTATCTTCTTTGTCTAATCCATATGAAAACCAAAGTGTAAAAGCAACACATTATGGTTTACTTTACTTTGAAGTGCGCTACTACTTCTTGGCCGGATGCAGTGACTTCCTAGAGTCCCTGCTGGCCATCTGGCAACCTCAAACAGAGGACATGACAAAGTCCTCTGACTTTTACTTTAAAGTCACCGGCATGTCAACATTTTCTTGTATCCTTTGTAATCTACTAGATGAATTGTTTCAAAATGTTGTACAAACATTTGTGGTCCATAGAAGATGAAACCTTTCGGGAATCACCTGACTTTTAATTCAGCACCATCACCTTCACCATCATCATATGTTCAATTTGTACAACACTTGTACAATACTTTGATTTATGACAAACCAAAACTGACATTCCCATCAGCCTCAGCTGTACTTTCTTTTATTAGCAATTATAGGCCTGCTAAAATCCTAAACTAAGATGGTTAAAATTCTACCTGTTAATGTTAGCATTGTCATTGTTAGCATGTTGAGCTCAAAGTAGTGTTGTAACTAAGTAGAGCTTCACAGAACTTCTTCACAGTCTTTTACCACTGTTCAAAAATAATAAAAATAATGTTATGAAACAAAGATATTTAAGGAAATAAAAAATAATTCAAGTTTTAAAAAAGTCATAAAATAAGGATAAGCTTTCTGATGGAAGTATATTGAAAGAAGAGATTTAAGAGATAATGCAAATGACCATTTCTGACTCCTCTGTGTCCCGCCTCCAGGTCTTGCCAGCTTCCTGTGGTTCGTTGGCTTCTGTTTTCTGGCCAATCAGTGGCAGGCTACTTCCCCAGATGAGCTGCCATTGGCCCAGGGCTCCGACGCCGCCCGAGCCACCATCGCTTTCTGCTTCTTCTCCATCCTTACCTGGGTCTGTATGTTTATGTGTGTAAACCTGCCATCTGTCTGTGTGTATATCCAGGTGTGTTTGTGTTCATCATCACGTCTGTGTGTAAACTTATCCTCTGTCTGCGTGTACATCCAGGTGTGTTTGTGTTCATCATCGAGTTTGTGTATATGTGTGTATTCCAGGGTTATCAATGTCTGCTGGCAATGAACAGATTTAAGAGCATTTCCTTCATGGAGGACAAGCAGAGGCTCCTGCCTAGGACCCCTACCACCCTCGCTCTAGTTTAACACACACTCACATACACACACCCAGCTGTATATTACTGGTTGATTAGGGCATGTCTGAAAGTTTGTCATGTAGCGTTAGGATTCATTCAGTGATACTAATAAAGAAGTATAATGGGCAGATAATTGGTTGAAGTTGATATGAAAATATGTATAACATAAATATAAGATAAGATAAAGTATTCAGATCCTTTACTTAAGTAAAAGTACTAATAACACCCTGTAAAAAACTCGTACATGTAAAAGTACTCCATTGAAAATGTTACTTAGGAAAATGTACGTAAAGTATTAAAAGTAAAAGTACTCAATGCAGAAAAACAAACAGTGACTGTTACTTTTATAAATCATATGATTAGATTATTATTACTCATGCATTAATGTAAAACGTGAGTTACGTATGTAACTACGGTTCTATGAATTCTGGATGTCCGCCAGAGGCAGTGCATAACACTGGATGACTACTACCAACATCGTCACGAGGAATCCCACCTTACCGGGAACGGCCAGAGGGTTCAGCCAGTACCAAAGGCAGGTCCCAAGAGGGGACCATGGCAGCTCGTGGGGGGTTCCGTTGCTGGGCTCCTTTAAGGTACCGGGTCACCAGGGTGTGAGATGACATTGCAGAAAATTGCAGCCACAGACCCTAAAGGTTGAAGTGGAGAGCTTCTTCTCTACCAAAGACTACAAAAAACGCAGTATTATCGGCACAGAGGATTTTTCAGGAGCTATCTTCAGGAGCTTTATGAGCTCCGAAAAAATCTTCCACTTGTGCCTGGTCACACGATTCGAGGAACGGGTCAGGCCCCTCAAGGGCCACACCCATAGCTGCAGGCGTTTCGGGCTCAGATGCCAGATGTGGCCCCCCAGCTGCAACAGCAGGTCTCACCTCCTGGGAAGGCACCATGGGACCCCGTTCAAAAGCTTGTGCATCACTGGAAACCAGAGTCTCCCTGGCCAGTTCGGGGCCACCAACAGGAGCTTGTGGTTGCTCTGCTGCACTCTGTGCAACATAACCGTTATCAGTGGGAATGGTGGAGTGGCATAGAGGAGACGATCTGGCCACGGGTGTGCCAGGGCATCCTGTCCCAACGGACTCGTTTCCTCCCTCAGTGAAAACCAAAGGGAGCAGTGGGTTGTGGACTCTGAGGCAAACAGGTCCACTTCTGCTGTGCCATATTTGCCCCATATTTCCTCTACCACCCTCGGGTGGGAGAGGTAGTCTGCCACCACGTTCTGTGGCCCCGGCAAGTACATGGCCTTGAGGCCGGCCTTGAGGCTGGCCTTGAGGCTGGCCAAGCGGCGGAAAGCCCATACCAGGAGTTGCCGTGCCATCTGCAGCAACATGGCCGACCTGGTGCTCCCTTGCTGATTTACATGGTAGACTGCTGACGTGTTGTCGGATCGAACAAGAACATGCCTGCCTCTTAAATACGGCAGGAACTCGTGCAGCGCCAAACTGATAACTGCATATAACATAACTGCGAATCTAAATGGAGGACATTGATCCAAATTTGGAAGGGTCATAAATACAGGAGGCCCAGTGACACAGCTGATGTTACAGAGGTCAACAACCCATCAACCTGAGAAAAAGGCTGTACCTCAACCTCCTGTTCCTCTGGAAATGACGGAGAAGCTGGAGTATGGCCCCTACCCGCCGTGGCGTTGGGAAGGCCAGCATGTGACAGGAGTCCAGGGTTAATCAAATGAACACCACCCTTTGGCTGGGTATCAAACAACTTTTGGCGTAATTGACGGTAAGGCCCAACCTTGTCACATGACATAGAAGGGAGGCAGTTTCCTGCTCCACCTGTTTCTGGCTCGGAGCACAAACAAGCCAGTTGTCCAAATATGGGAGGATCTGCATACCATTGGCTTGCATCGGGGCCAGTGCTGCCCGCATGCACCTCGTGAAGACCCTTGTGGCTAGGGAAAGCCTGAATGGGAGCACCTTGAACTGATAGACCATGCCTTCGAATGCAAAGCGAAGATACTGCCTATGATGTATCGCTATCGGGACGTGAAAATATGCGTCCTTCAGATCAATGGATGTGAACCAATTTTGTGGAGCTCATCTGTTGTACGCAGCATGTGGAAAGGCAACTCTTTCAGAAATTTGTTTAGCCCCCATAAGTCCAGTACAGGGCGAAACCCACCCTCTTTTTTTGGAATCAGAAAATAAACTGAGTAAAGCCTGTGCCCTGACCCCTCTGCGTCTGAGGCGCAAACTGTGTTGGTACCTCACGGTGTTGATCTGACCGCTCGAAGGATTGTGAAGCCCGTGGGTAGCTACCGGGACGAGCTGGCATCTGAGGGCGACTGTTGCCAGGGTGTCAGGGGTGTAGACCCCTGAAGGCTAGCAAACTGCTGCCTAGTTTGGTTAGCCTGGATTCCCCGCTCCAAAGCCTGCTGCGCTGCTGGGCCGAACAGCTCCCCTGGTACTACAGGGAGAGTGCGCAGGGCCCTCCTGCCTGCCTGGGAATTGGGCTAGCCAGACCTGGCGACGGGCCAAGGTAAGTTTTGCCATTAGCCTACCAAACTCTCTGGTCATAAGGGCAAACGCCTGCAAAGCTGCATCACTGAGGCTCTGGACGGAAGCATCCACGCCAGAGGATTGCAGAGACTGGGACAGAGCCAATATCAGATGGGAAAGAGAGTTTCCAATATGGCCCATGCGCACCGCTGTATCATAACCCCTCATCAGAAAGTCATCCGTAATGCGACACTGTGGCCTAGGACAGCGAGCATCCGGTCTCAACACTTCAGTGGGTGACACAATGAGGGACACGATAACTGGCTCCACAGCCGGCATCTGGCCCAGCCCGTAATTGCTGGCATTCTGCATGGCAGCCAAGGCCCTGCCGTCAGTTGTGTGGTGAGAAAAAGCTTTGGGGTCTGGCCAGCATTTGTAGAGCTCCTCAATGTATGGCTGGGAAGGTGGCTCAGACAAACCGGCCTCAGGCGAGAGATGCCTAAAGAATGCATTAGTTGTGGTACCTGCAGTTGGTGCTTCATCCAAGCCCAAGCGAGCCAGTGCCATACAGACCACTGGCTTAATTGTGGCATGGGCAGCCTCTGAGCCTGCTCTGGACCCGCTCCCCGTCTGCTGGGAACCAGTGTTAGAACCATGGGTGGAATCCTCCACTTCTCCCTGCCCAGGTCTGTCCTTGCAGAACTGGCTGAAGGAAGCCCTCGTAGATAGGGCATTGTCATCCCATCCCTGAGGGGTGGGGCTCCCGGCTGGGCAGTCCACACTGGTTGCAGCCCACCTGCCTGGCTGAAGGTTAAGGAGCAACCTCTTAATCTCAGCGAATTCTGAGGCTAGTGAGTCTACCTTGGCTGCCAAACCATCCACCTTCTTGGCTTTCTTTCTAGGGGGGCACCTGAAAGTGGGGGAAGACTATGTATACTCCGCACCTGTGAGGCCACACCAGATGAAGGCAACTGGCCTTCAAGCTGCAGTCCTTCCACTTCCGCTAGCCGAACTAACTTCAGTTCCCGTGGCATAACACTGCAATTCATGCACTGACTGTCAGACAGCCCCTCTCTCAAGTGAGTATCACTGAGGCACGTGGGGTATTCATCATGGCCATCAGCAGCCAGCAGTGGAGTCATGCAGGAGCAACCCTAATATGGTGCGACCCTGCATATTTATGCAGCTTGTATATATATTTTTTCCAAAACAATAACTGTTATCCACGAGCGAAAACACAAAATTACAGATCAAAAACAACTGCTCATTTTAACAATAAAAGTAAATTTGTACCCATAAGCGAAAACACTTATGAGAGTCAGAGAGTCTTTATTTTAACTCAAATTAAATAACTGTCCTTCACTTAATAATCAAAAAAAATATCACCCATATATGTGGCTGTAAAGACTACCGGGGAGCCAACGCTCTTTACCAAAGGATAAATTAAAGTGTACTTGACATGCTTTTAACAAAAACACTCAGCACAGAGCCTACAATTTCAACTAAGAATTACCGGTAAGCATGAAACAATCAGTAACAAAGGCGTCAAGGAGACCCCAAAACAGCCTCCTCACTCAAAAAAACAACAACTTATCTCTAACTAAGCAAACACTTCCCTCACCAGCCTAACTCTACAGCTGGAGAGACACGCGCTAGCTTGTCCTCAACCCGTGCTGATTGCTGGTGAAAACACCGATCTAACAGCAGGTTTTGGAGCGTAGCCGTACTCATTAACCGCAGCACTTGGAAGATGAAACCATAGCTTCAACCACGCATTGCAGGGCTTCTAGCGACAATATGATGGCTATTCTCTCTTCTTTCCTTCCTTCCTTCCTTCCTTCCTTCAAATCAACCTGCTTTCGCAAATTATTGGGCTTATATAAGCTACGCCCCGCATCATCCCAGGTCACAGGTGACTTTGTTTATATTAAATACTCGACCTTCGCGTGCGCAAGACGGATAACATCCAGTGTTAAGCACCTTCTCTGGCGGTCAGGAAGAATGAAATAGAAGCAGGATTTTACTGTTGTAGTTGGTTAAAGTTGAACTCTGTAGTATCAGACTACAATTAAAGATTATTTTCATTATGGGTTAATCCGTTGATTATTTTTTCTACTAATTGATTGTAATTTTGATCTTCACATTTGTGAAGCTGGAGCCATCAAATGTAATTACATTAAAAAATGACTTAAATCATATATCAAGATAGTTGCCAATTAAATTTCTGTCAATCTAGCTGTACTTGTACAAACTATTGGGTAGTTTAATTTATAACAAAAGATCATATTTTTTAAACTCGTCTTATGTTTTGTTTGTAAAAATCTTACTTTGTAAATTAACTACCGTAACTGAAGCGGCCAGATAAATGTAATGAAGTAAAAAGTACAATATTTCTCTAAAGTAAAGTACAAATACCTCTAATTTGTAGTTGCTGTCCACCACTGTATTTATATACAGTATATGTATCACATATAAGGTAATCAAACTGATGCTCATTGCAGTGAGCCATGAGCCAGGATCAGAAACAGCATAAAAAAAAAATCTTCATGTGTATAAAAAAATGATTACACAGTATGATCATATCATCATGATGTAATTCTACTGAAAATCAATAAATAAATACGAAATGCCCAATCCTAAATAATAAATGCATTTTTTATTTAGACTTTTAGTTTTCAATTGAGACGTTTTAGACTTAGTTTTAATTCTGACCCAATAATAACCTCCATAGTGCCCAAGGTGTCCTTGAGCAAGGCCCTTAACCTTTAACTGCTCCAGTTGAGCTGCTTAGACTGTGGTTCCCCTTCAAGGGAACTCGAACTGCGTTGGTAGACACTATGGGAACGCCTCTGGGCGTGGCAGGGCTGAACTATGAATGAAACTACTCCAATCCTATTGGTGTTGCTAGAACGGTAGTGTGTGACGGCGTAACCGGAGGGGTATATAAGCACGCCAGCACACAGGACACATTAGCATTTTTCTATTCAGCAGGCACTCTCGAGTATGTTTGGAAGCTCCACTATCGAGAAAGTTGTTGTCTTACCTGGAAATCCTGACGAAGCAGTAGAGACCATGTCTGGTAATCAGTTCCGACAATGTGTTTTTCCATGCCCACGCTACATCGCGGCTGGGTATGTCGCACGCCAAGGCAGCTCTCGAGGGGGCTGCCTGCGGCCATGGCGAGGCTCGGTCCCTGTGGGTGCTGAGGTCTCGTGCGGCTCTCTTTCGGAAGACGGTCGGATGCGCTCTCCCCGTGGCTCAGGCCCTCAGGTTGCTGAGGTGTTGCAGCGGCTACGGTCATGGGGATCGCAGCGTGATATCTCCGAGGGATGTCGGGACGGCCGAGGCCTTTTTCCGGTCCTCGTCTGCTGATTCCGCCTCCTCTCTTCCCCGTTCGGGAGCCCGTTTCTTGGCTTCTCCCGCCTGAGGTATGAGTTTGGAGAGGCTTGCACAGTCTGATTCTGAGGAGCTAGACGTGCTTAGCATCACGGAGGATGACTTCCGGGAGCCGGGCCAACGTCATCAGTTCGCGCCCAGCTATGAGAGGCGGGGCAGGAGCCGCGGGCCAGCAGTAACCTCAATGAGCTTTTCTGCAGCCCGAGCGCCACCCCCGCGTCGATCCTCGCCATTCTTTCCTGATTTACACAATGAGTTATGTAAATCATGGAACAGCCCGAAAAAAAAAAAAAAAAGAGCTGCTCTGCACGGCTGACTGCGTCCCCTCTGCTGGACTACAGCAGCGTGACAGAAACTAAGCAGCACAGCTTTGGAACGATGCCTCAGGTGGAGGAAGCACTCGCGAGCTATCTTTCTCCCACCCTCGCTTCATTCCTTCAGACGCCGCTCCCCACCAAGCCGTGTCGGACGACATCCGCTTTGGTGGGCAAGGCTTTCCCGCCGTCTTAGCGCTCGGGACACGCTAGCCGCCAGCGAGCTCTCACCAGTCTGCCCGCCTCAAGGGGTTGCAGCTGGAAAACGATCGGGCTCACACACCGTGGGTCGCCGGCGAGTTTCCCTGGCGGTTCTCCGCTTCAGGGTGCCACCGGGGACCTATGCATAACAACAGCCACCAGCCCCACGTGCACTGTTCCTGGGAGGAGCATCATTTCTCCTGGCACATAAATTGCCTGGAAATGTTGGCGGTATTCAGAGCTCTGAGGAGTTTTCTGCCCGCTCTCCGCGGTCGCCACATCCTTGTCAGAACCGACAATACGGCAGTGGTGGCCTATTTGAATCGCCAGGGGGGTCTGCGCTCGCGCACCGTTAAGCAAACTGGCACATCAGATCCTCACCCCGCCTGGAGTGCCTTGCTTCATAGAAAAGGACTAATGTGTCCTGTGTGCCGGCGTGCTTATATACCCCTCCGGTTACGCCGTCACACACTACCGTTCTAGCAACACCAATAGGATTGGAGTAGTTTCATTCATAGTTCAGCCCTGCCACGCCGAGAGGCGTTCCCATAGTGTCGTCACCGACGCAGTGTTTTATTCCCCTTCTCGGGGAACAAGGGTTACATACGTAATCCGAGACGTTCTACTGTCCAGGTGTGAGTCTGTGGGCTTATGAACAGGATTGTGCTGAAAAAGAGCTGCTCCTGGCGAGGCCTTCCAGGTTAAATAAAAGTTTTTTTTAAAAAAGAATTGCAAAACCAGAAAACACTGCCAGTCAGACAGAAACCAACTGATTTATTATCCATTGATAACTCAGTGGAGCCTGTTAAAACACACTTACCACCAAACCTATAGCAGGCATTTATCTCATTGTCAGAAGATGTAGAGAGGTTAAGTTGTAATTGTGTCAAGGAAGTACAATTACAAAATATCTTTTTTTAGTGTGTCAGGTTATTTTCCCCCAATAGTTCTGTGAGAAATTGTTCTTCTCTAGAGGATTTATAGAATGTGACAGAGAACGAAATGAATGTTTCTTTGACTTTGACTACTATTTAGGGAAGTCTACTGATTTTGCACATCAAAGTTGGTTTACTACTATTCTATCTCAGAAACCCTCCAGACTAATGTCATTAGGGTTGTCTCAGCTTGAGTTGAGTGTGTGAGACTAACTTTTAACAAAAGATCTGCCTTTGCATGCAGTTTGAAAGATGAGGGGATTTACCAAGCAGTGAGGGATGTAATACTATAATATGCTCTCAAGTTGCATTATGGGAAATGGATGATGCAGCTTTTTTGGAGTTTAACACATACTAAGGACTAAAAGTTGAGTATGATTTTATGCAAGTACAATCTTAAATTGCAGGTCTTTTCTTTCTTCATTCCTCCTTTCTGTTTTGAGTTCCCTTCTAACCAAACTGTTAATGTGTCCAGGTTTATGAAATATCCCTTTCCTATTCCACTACAGAAACTTGATGAAATGTAATGTAACGTGAACATTCTCATGGGTTCTGCTTTTGTTTCAGTTGCTCTGTTCACTTTGTTCCCGGAAATACTGAGGATGTAATAATAAATGCAAGTTCCAGAAACTTTCAGGTTGCCATCAGCACTGTTGACTGTGATTAAGCTAGCAGATATGTTTGTACATCATAACAAGGATGACTACAAGAAAAACAACAACAGTAACCACTGTTTTACCACTGAATCTGTATCGAACAGGACAACCAATACTTTAACAAAGAAGAACAATGGAGAATGCAATTCAGAAAGAGTCAGTGAAAATGTGTACCAGAAGATTTTTTAGTGTCTGGCAGAAATGCAAATACAACACAAAGCCAAACAGTGCAGGGAAAACTTTAAAAGGATTATAGCAAGATTATAGAAAAATTATGGATCACAATGGATCTGGCGGAGAAAATCACCAAGTGATTCGACACACTGGATTTCACAGACAAGCTAGTGCCAGCCCCAGCTATGATGTATATCCTTTCGTCCCAATTTGTAAACGCTGTATACAGTGGACACGTATGGACGAAACTAGAACCAAAGCCTCAAAAGGTTCTTAAAAGTTTAGGTTATGGGAATCCCTAGATTAAGGGATTAGCCACGCTAGAGGAGTGGCTATGATGACAATGTTGGTCGGTCCACTACTTTGGGCCAGACTGAAATATCTCTCTCTCTAACTATTGGATGGATTGCCATGAAACTTTATACAGGCACTCATGGTCTCCAGAGGATGAATCCTACTGACTTTGGTGATCCCATAACTTTTCATGTAGAGCCATCCATCAGGTCAAAATTTCCATTTGTCCAATCCGTTTGTTTGAGCTCAAATACCTTAAAGACTAATGGCATTCCCACCGGCCTTAGCTGTACTTTGTGTTTAGCGCAAATTAGCAAATGTTAGCATACTAACAAGCCAAACTACAATGGGGAACTTGATAAACACCAGCATGTTATCATTGTCATTGTGAGCATGTCAGAACATTGATGTTAGCGTTTAGCTCAAAGCTGTCTAAACAACCTCTCAGAGCTGTTAGCATGGCTGAAGACTGTCTAAAAGGGCTGTAAATTTAATCGTGTGTTTCTAATGCAGTCAGTGCGTAACTAACAGCCTCTGCTAATTTGTGTGTGTGTGTGTTACTAACAGGCTGTACTGACATTGAGTGCACTGCGGCGCTTCTTAACTGGCAGCAACACAAACTTGTTCACATGGCAACACCTGGATCCTGCCCCCAGCAATGCTCGAGCCACACCGTACCCCATCGCCAATGGAGCAACAATAGTAACCACCAACCCCTATCAAGCCCCGCCCTTTACTGAAACCCTGGACCCCCAGAAACTCACACAGCAGAGACCCGTGGCTCCTGCCTTCTAGAGATAGACAGACAGTAAGAGGAGGTGTGAGTTGAACGATACTGCATACGACGCGGGCACGGACAACTTCCTGCCTTCCAGATTAGCGGCTTTTCAACCTCTCCTGGGATTGGTGGGATTTTGGGGTCATGTGATGTATGATCTATTTTCACCATGGCAACTGCTGGCTCAGCTTAGTTAGTTGTAACTCTCCGTACTGTCTTCTGTTCATGCACACACACTTACACACATATATTGACGCACGCAATCACAGCTGTAGTCACTCACACCTGGAAACAGATATTATACATGTACACCTGGAAACACATGTATATACACCTAGAAGCACACACACATGCACGCACACACACACACACACACACACACACACACACACACACACACACACATGCCTTGACTGCATGTTCATATGGTGAGGTGCAGATTAACAAAATGTAGATCAGTGATGATGCTCCATCTGCCTTATAAATGGAAACAAGGTGAAGGAAATATGGAGGTAATATGGAGACAGTAAAGCTGTGCAGCGCAGTTTATCTTCTTCTGATTGCCTTCAGTCAGTTTGACCAATCAGAAGCCTCCCTGCAGACTTTTGGCCTCCCATTGGATGAAACTGAGACAGATAGGCAGCTTGACCAATAGATTGTGAGGAAGCGAGAAAGGTGGCAGAACTTGCAGAAATTGGTACGTTTTCCTGGCAAGGAAATAAAGGCTTAATGCATTCTGAATGCTGTAGTGTTTTGATGTGAAATATTCATGTGATTAAATATTTTATTGTGATATGCTGAAGTGGTAAAATGAAAAATAAAATCTATTCACCACCACCACTACAAGAGCTGAGACTGCATTTGTTCACATCATCTTTAAATAATTTCTTCTTTGCAATTTGTGACAGGATGTGTTTTAGCATATTAATCAACATCTGCGGGAGTACCATAATTAGATAAGCTACTCATGTTATGTTGCATTCATCATCAGCAGCAGCAGCAGCAGCTGTGTGTTAGCTTTATTTTTGGATTAAGCAGCTCACGTTGAAGGACTTCAACCCATCAAACTGTGTTTTTTTTAACCTCTTTATATAGGGGGAAAGGACAGATTTAGAAACAAGGTTATGGAGTCAAAGGAAAGTCAGACAGGAAGTGGTTTTATTCCAGCACTGTCCAATAATGTGACTGCAGGTGAGCTTCCTGTATATCATTCCCTGCTTTCATTCTGCAGGAGCTTTATATAATATTATGAACATTTGCATTTTCTGGAGTCATCATCATCATCATCAGCAGCAGCAGCAGCAGCATCAGCATCATCATCATCATCATCATAATCAACATCCTATTATGCTGACATCTTCATCCATCATCACCAGAACCAGATACATTGACATTCATATTCTGAGAAGAAAACTACAAATTCACCTTTGTAGTTCTCATATCATCACTGTTAATAAAATATAATCTTTTTCTGGCTGAAATACTTGAATAAGCCCTTCTGAACAGCTGCTTCTGTCTAAATTTCACCTCGCACCCACAGTATATTCTCTTCAGACTTCAGGAGAGACAGGCAAGCTCCAGCTTCAGACAGCAGGGGGCAATCTAACTCTGCAGACCTCTGATCACATGCTTCAAACTCACCTGCCTCTGAACTACCTCTACCCTGAGAATACTAAGACAGAGAAAAGGAAAGTGGAGGGGGTGAGAAACTAAGCTGACTGAAAATTCGAATGGGTGGGATCAGGAAAAAAGCGAGGTAGAAACTACTAAAGCCTAGGCCACACTACACGATTTTAACTCAGAGGATCTAAGCGCAAATTGATTTTTTTGACTGTCAGGGTTGGGTGGATTCAGGCGTGGGAGGTTTCTCAAATATCACAAAGATGCCCATGTTTGGTTGCAATCTGAGAATGATCAAGCAACTTCCAGTGGCAGTTTACCGTAGGTTAAGACGTACAAAAAAATCAGTCATTAAAAAACAAAAACTCTGACTTAGAGATAAGATTCTTATTTTGCTTGACTTTTAAGAAGCTGCTGCACAAATCATTTTTTGGGGAGGAATAAGTCTCTAATGTGCCTGCACCAATCTATATAAGCGTGCAATTACAAATAAAGCATTTACATATAAAATTATCTTTTAGCTTTAGCTTTAAAGTTTCTCACTTAAAAATCATTTTCTTTTGTAAACATAAACTAATTTCTGCACAACAGAGCGAGAAATTGGGAAATTGTACTTAAAGGAAACAGTTCTGGCAAATCAATCAATTTTTAAGCAAAAATACAAAATAGTTGATGGTTCAGGCCTCTTAAATGTGGAGATTTGTAGCATTTCCATTATAACATGATGTGTGTAGTGAATTGAATATTTTTGGATAAGGATATTGGACTCATGGTGGGACAAAAAAAAGCTAGTTGAAGATGTCACCTTTAGAAATTACGATGAACCTTTTTCTATTCTTTCTGATATTTTATAGAAAGTAATTGAGCTGTGTTGTTTCATTGTCATCATCACCATGTGCACATAAGCAGATCAGTCTGTAACTTAATCTGTACTGCACCTTTCAGGTAATTTTGTCTCGTACACTGACCGAGGCTGTGATGTGCAGGGAAAATAATAAAAATGAGGGAAGAAGGAGCAGAGCAAGCAAGGGGAAGGTTAGTGTTTGAGTAAATATAGCAGGAGAGTGAGTACTATGTCAGAACTAAAGCTAGGACTATGATAGAAGAAAAGGAAACGTCTTCTTGTGTGCATCTTTGAACACATACACACTCATACACATACAGTCAATAAGAGTTCTCACACACCCTGTGAAAATCTTGTGATTGATTGGGACGAGGCGACGGGTTGGGGCCCAAAACAGGTAACAAGTCTCCTTCCTGTTTTGGATTGCGGCTCCCGCCCCTCTCGTGTGCTTCAGCAGCACATCAGGCTCCTCCACTTAAGTATAGAATAACCAATTCAGCACCTTTATTTAGTCATCCACAGAACTTCCCTCTGGTTGATTAGGAGAGGGGGTTGTGGCGTCAAATGACATAGTCCGCCTTCTTAAATCAACACGGCTGTCCATCAGCTGGGTTGCCATAGTAACTGGCTGTTCTCCTGGTGGCGGGCTCATCCTCTGCTTCCTGTTCTTGCCCGACACTGGAGACACAGATTGGCTTAGGCGGCTCCTGTGCTCCTCGGGGCTTGGGGTAAGGTGTCTGCTTTTGTGTGAGGAGCTGGGAGGAAGTTGTGTGTGTGAGTGTGTGTGAACAGAACTGTTAATACGTCTGACTTCCTCGTCGGTGTCGTCTAACTGGGCGCTGGGGTCGGAGCTGGGGTGGGGGCTGGAGCTACAAAGCTGCGCTGATAAGGTGGATTCAACACTGGGGACCTTCAGACTGGACAGGCTCTGAGGGCTGACAGGCCTCTTCTCGACATCTGTTTCTGGTGGCAAGCCACAGATGGCCTGCTCACGTACATGTTCTTGTCCAGTGGTTTCACTGTAGCTCCGGCTGTGACTCCTGCATGAGATGACCCTCTGGGGGTGTTTATATTTCAGTGTGTGTACACTGGACGATCGTTGGCGTGGTGGCGTGGAAGAGATGGCGGGCACAGTGAGGTTAGGCTCTGCCAGATCGTCAGCTGAACCGCTCTGATCCAAAGAGTCGCAGCGCACAGCCTTCTGCAGACACAAACACACATAGATGACACAAGCTTTATTATGTGTTAGGTTGTGCAATAAAATCATTTTGAAAATATTTTATAAAAAATACACTATGCGATAACTTGGCATCAGCAGAAGATAAACATTAATGCTAACAGATATTCTACTTTGCTGCTTTTAGGTCTTTGGATATACTTTTCCTGTCATTCCAGGCAACAATTTGTTTTCATTCATTTCCATACAGTATGAAAATCAATTAGCAGACTCCATCCATTGCAAGTATCATAGTAGCCTATCTGCTGCATAAATCCTTATGAAAGCTACTTTATCACTGTGTATTAATTAGTGATAGACCAATTAACTGGGACAATATCTGGCATTTTGAGATCATCAGCAAAGGCTGATTCCAGCAGTCATGAGGCCGCTATACATAAAATGTCTGCGGACACATCTGCAGGCAGCCTTGTCAGTGTGGCTGCTGTGGAACGATGTTGATGCTCCCCCTTTTGAGTTTTGAGAAGGTGGTTAAAAAGTTAGTTTCGAGCCCTAAATTTTCTTACCATCATCCTTTCAAAATGTAAACACATTTCTCCTATATGACAGCAAATCTAAAACTATTACTAAATAGTGTAAAATATATATTGTTATACTGTAGGAATACTGCAGTTGAATGACATCACTTCTGACAAACGCTCCACCCCACTCTTCCTTAAATACAAGTCACATTCAGAAATCTACAGAATAACCCCACATATTTCATTATTTAATAAAAAATCCGTCTAAAACAACACATTACTGGCGAAGATACCCATGTATATTAAATTGTACTCTGCATGAAATAAAAATGGGACTTTTCTTTGTTTTGATAAAAAAGACAGACATATATATGTAGATAGACAGATATATATATACAGTGGGGGAAATAAGTATTTGACCCCTTGCTGATTTTGCAGGTTTGCCCACTTACAAAGAATGCAACAATCTACAATTTTAATCATATGTACATTCTAACAGTGAAAGACAGAATCCCAAAGAAAATTCCAGAAAATCACATCATATGAATTTATTAAAATTGATAACCATCTGATGAGGAAAAACAAGTATTTGACCCCCTACCAAACAGCAAGTATTCTGGCTCCTACAAGCCAGTTAGTCTTTCTTTAAGACACAGCCCCAATCCCAACCAATTATCTACATCAAATACACCTGCCTCGCCTCGTTACCTGTATAAAAGACACCTGTCAACACCCAAACAACCAGCATCCAACATCACCACCATGGGCAAGACCAAAGAGCTTTCTACGGACATCAGGGACAAGATTGTTGATCTGCACAAGGCTGGGATGGGCTACAAGAGAATCGGAAAGCAACTTGGAGAGAAAAGATCAACTGTCGG